>NC_051395.1:19288187-19290687 GCF_015228065.2 Penaeus monodon | reverse complement strand
AAAAGTATAAAAAATATGAAATATATCGACCTGTTTACACTTAGAAGCGTCCAAGGAGCCTCGAATTTGGCCACCGCTATACATAAAGCTTCCAATGGTGTTGTTGCAGCTAACATGAAAATGATTCCAGAAGTCAATAACAAGGTTAGTAGGTAGGTCTAAGGTTAAGGAGGTGGGCTTACCAGTGCCTTGTCCTCACGTTCTCTCTCGTCCTTTTGTGCCCTCCCCACCCACCCTTCCATCTCTCTCTCTCTCTCTCTCTTGCTCTCTCTCTTTCTCTCTCTCTCTCTCTCTCTCTCTCTCTCTCTCTCTCTCTCTCTCTCTCTCTCTCTATCTCTCTCTCTCCTCTCTCTTCTCTCTCTCTCTCTCTCTCTCTCTCTCTCTCTCTCTCTCTCTCTCTCTCTCTCTCTCTCTCTTTTCTCTCTCTCTCTCTCTCTCTCTCTCTCTCTCTCTCTCTCTCTCTCTCTCTCTCTCTCTTCCCTCCTCTCCTCTCTCTCTCTCTCTCTCTCTCTCTCTCTCTCTCTCTCTCTCTCTCTGCACGTGAATACGTGTGTTTGTTTGTGTGTGTGTGCGTGTGTGTGTGTATGTGTGTGTGTGTGTGTGTGTGTGTGTGTGTGTGTGTGTGTGTGTGTCAGTCTATGTGTGTGTGAGTGCGTGCGTGCGCATGAATGCGTGTAGATGTATATGATATATTTACATATAAACATACACAGGAATGTATGTGTGTATGTGTGTAAGTATGTATAGATTGTAATGTTGCATGTCCCCCTTTCTCTCCTTCCTGTTTCTCCGACATGGATGTTTCTAAACGTTTACTGTTGCCGAAATACACTGCTCTTCCGCCGATATTGAATACCATGTATCAATAACCTCCATGAACAATTCCTGGAGAGACAAACTAATATGAATTAACTTTTTTTTCAACTTGGCTATCGAAATTTGTATTAGGACCTCGAGCGACCTATGTAATGGTGGGCAGCAGAGGTTTAATTATTTCCTTTTGATTCGTGATTGGATGTATCCATGAATTCAGAAATTGGATGGAGTAGACGCGTGAACATTTTTTGAAAGACAGGTCATGTATTATCTCCGAATTATATTAATTTTGTCAGGCCTTCTTTCCGTGTTATTAATTTTCTCTGTTTGCCTTTTTTTGTGAATATGCTTGTGTTCCCATTTCTTTTTTCTCTCTCTTCCTTTTTTGTGTCTTATCCAACATTGCCTTCTTTCATTTCTTCCTTTTTAAGGAGAAAAATATCTCGTTGTTACACTGCCTGATAGAATACGTGAGGATAAGATATTATAACACATACAGAATTGAAAGTTTTAGTTCCCCACACGTAGCATAAACAAGAGTCTCTGCACTGAAATGAAACACAGCCACAGTAAGATATGAACAATAAACAAGCTTTAATTCTAATCTGTTTCGAAACTTTACGATTTACTGTTCCTTTTTTCTGTGGCTGCTCCTCTTTATCTTTGAACACGTGATACTTTGTTTGTATATATGTACACGGAATCCTGTCCTAAGAATCCGTAGCTGGAATAACTGAACAGCTGACTTCTGTAAACAAATGTCTGTTTTGCCGCAGTCATCGTTGGCAAGAGGATCGGGTCAGCAACTGGATGTTGCTTTTGAGACTTCGTTAAAGAATGGAGTGATAAGTAAAAAAGAACCTCTTGGAAAGGGTGCACAAGAAGTTTTGTCAGTTGAATTAGATTTTTAAAAAATTATTCTTTGTCAAAAAGTATCATCATATAAGAACCAGGCGTGATAGATTTTTTTTCGGTGAGAGACTTCTGCCAAGATTCTTCAAGTGTTCAAACAAACTACGTGCATTTATTATGAACTCCTCTTGCATTTCCTATGATTGTTGGTAATTCACACCCTGAAACTGACACTCAAATATGCCTTTTGTCCAGAGCCTTCGGATTCAACTGTCAAACTCACGTTGTCTTTACCAAAATAAATCTAATGTGTATGATTCGATGCAATATGCACTGAGAATCTTATTATGTATTTTCTGCCTCATCTGTTTTGACATTTTTTTAAGACATTGAAGATGTCAACACTAAAAAAACAAATATTATCTATTCACCTATCTAATTCACAGATAATCTGGTTCACTGCTTGAAGATCATTCAAACAATGGCTTAATGCATACCTGACCCAATGTTTCCTGACCTTGAATGAACTAACACACGCCTTTAGGACTACATGTTTCCTGTTGCTTTTCAATTTCACTTAAAGTTACAGTGTTAGCCCAACATTGTTTCATGATATCTGACAGATATTCAATGGAAACTAAAAAAAAAAAAAAAAAAAAAAAAAACACGGAAGTTGTTAGTCTGCGTTTCGGAGAGTGTGAAGAAAATTGTATTTCAATTTTGGGGCAAGATACATTATTCGTGTGCAAGATGCAACGACCAACTTGATTTACGGATGCAAGGCCTTTGGCATGCAGATAGCTCTCGGAAGAAGCCTTTTGCAGCGTGTCTT
>NC_051395.1:19255687-19265687 GCF_015228065.2 Penaeus monodon | reverse complement strand
GCAAAGCTGTGGAAACTTTTAAATGTATTTCTCAGATTCAATCTTTTTTTTCCTTATTACATACATTGTTTTTCACATGAAAAGTGGGAGTTGCATAAGATTTCGTATCTTATTGTGAGCTCCGTGTCAGACAACTGGATAATTCCAATTAATTATTTCAACAAATGAAGGTACACAGCCCTTTCTTTGGTATTTTTCAGGTAAGGTATATCATAAAGGCACAAAGTTATTTTGAAGACATTCATCCCACCGAAGTCAATATCTTTTGACTCGGACACGTTGGAAATTCCTGCTATATCGTTCCAGCGACCGTCATGACTGACTTCAAATTTTACCTTTATAGAATAAAGATGTATTTGATGTACTGCTAAAATAGCACAGAAACATTTTATGCACTTTTACAATAATTATTTTTTTATCAAGAAACTTACGACGCGATTCGTAATTAATAAAAATATAAATCCTTATCTAAGACTACGAGAAATGCGTTTGAAAAACATCGCACTCTGATCCGCGGGCCAGAGTGTATCAAATTGTATCATGGGAGACAGGTATACATACTGATGCAAACTGAAAAAGTGTTTCAACAGGTTCCAATAATGTGCGCGCAAAGGGCAAACATGTATCAAAGTGTATCAAAGTATTAGGAGTTGCAGAATTGCTATAAATATGGCCTTAAATGTGCATTAACCCTGTAAACGATATATATATATATATATATATATATATATAATATATATATATATATATATATATATATATATATATATATATATATATATATATATATATAGGTAGAGAGAATGATTAGTAGAGAGAATGATTAACTAAAGGGTAACACCGGCACTCTCCGTGGAAAGGAACTGGGGACCCTACCACGTACTCACTCCAAGAGCATCACAACATGAAAACTACAATTAAGTATCATGTTGTGACCACGACGGGTCAAACATGAACCTACCGTAAAAAAAAAAAAAAAAAAAAAAAAAATATGTATATATATATATATATATATATATATATATAAATATACATATATATACATATATATATGTATATATTTATATATATACATATATATATATATATATATATATATATATACATATATATACATATATATATGCATATATGTATATATACACACACACACACACACACACACACACACACACTCACACACACACACACACACACACACACACACACACACACACACACACACACATCTTCTTCTTTTAACGGTAGGTTCATGTCTGAGCCGCCGTGGTCACAACATGATCATGACTTTTAGGTAATCATTCTCTCTATTTATCCGGGCTTGGGACCAGCACTTGACTTGGGCTGGCTTGGCCACCCAGTGGCTAGGTAGGCAATCAAGGTGAAGTTCCTTGCCCAAGGGAACAACGCGGCGGTCGGTGACTCGAACCCTCGAACTCAGATTGTCGTCGCGACAGTCTTGAGTCCGACGCTCTAACCATTCGGCCACCGCGGCCTTGACGATCATGGGCTTCCATGATTTTTCTTAGCAATTTAGAGCGGTGGTTTGCAATTGCCTTCCGCCCGGTGTTTTAATCGAGTCACCATCTCTATTTACCCGGCACTGACTTGAGCTATGTATATATATATATATATATATATATATATATATATATATATATGTATATACACATATATATATTTATATATGTATATAAATATAAACACACACACGCAGATATAAACACACAAACACACACCGACATTCATATATATGTATATATATATATATATATATATATATATATATATATATATATATATATATATATATATATATAGCTCAAGTATATATATATGCGTGTCTCTCTCTCTCTCTCTCACTCACTCTCTCTCTCTCTCTCTCTCTCTCTCTCTCTCTCTCTCTCTCCCTCTCTCTCTCTCTCTCTCTCTTTCTCTCTCTCTTTCTCTCCTTCACTCTTTTTTTCTATCTTTGGTTCTCTCTTTATCATCTTTTTCTTCATTTCCTTCTTCTTCTCCTTCTACTCCCTTCCCTTTCTTCTTCCTCCTTCCGCAAGAAGGTCTCGGCCCTGAAACGGGAAGGAGCAGAAAGGAAGTCTGACGTAGCCATGGAAACGCCCAGGAAATGAACTGTCATCGCCATACGCTGGGACCAGGTCTATAAAAGATAAAATATATTTCCTCGAGGTTTATTTTACTCTCGGATCATAGATAAAACATTTTTTTTATTTAATTCTATCTTTTATCCTTCCACTTTAACGGAAGAGCAAAAAAAATCTGCTTTATGTTATGCTGTTTATAATATTAGGCTAGTTTAATCAATTTAGTCCAGAGCCGAGCATGATTGTGAAAATGGCGAAAATGGTTATGCGGTGCAGTGACGATGGCCACATCAGTAACGGATGCTGTTGAAGGTAATAACGGTTGATGGCGCAGGTGCATCGATATGACGATGATAATTCTTAATTAGATTTGTAAAACGTTCAGTGACTTCTGATAAGAAAGATAAAATAACAGCTAAAATTGGTACATGAAACGGGATATACTGTACGGACAATGCCATGAGGTTTCATATATGTTTATATGTTCTATCATTTGAATTCTAAAAGCTCTGTGGAGACTAAAGAATCGAGAAATATGATTCTTATTGTTTACACAGAGCAAGATGAAGCAAAGCAAATATACTATACGTTCCCCTCTGAGGAGAGTTGCATGAGTAGAGCAACCGTAGTCTCGATATTAAGAGTAAAATAGAACCAGCTTAAACAGAAGGTTCATGAAATATGAATAATAAATTATGTAAATAATCTCTAGGTATCCTACAATAGCATCGGTCGTCACACATAAAGCAATGAAGCGTAATCTTCTATCAGTTTCTTTGTAAAAAGGGAAAACCATAATCAGGTATAACAAAGGCTACACACAAAGCACACGGATACAATAGAGCATTGAACCACTTAGCAAATCTTTACAGATCTAGAACAAGAGAGGAAATCCGACAATACTTTTCTTTACAAACCAAGTTTAAAAGAGATAAAATTTAAAGCTACGGCGACGCTGGAAAAGGACACAGCAGCCATTCCTCTTCCATGGCAGCAAAGCTTGATCATCAAGGACGCCATAAACATACTAACATACACGAACCTCCCAGCACCTCAAGGCACCAGTTCGCTATTACGTGGTGGATAGTCTTTGGTTCCCCCCGCCCCCGGCCGCCCCCTCCACCACCACAGCCCCTGCCTCCCAGTACCATCATCATCAGGAGATTTTATGATACCTGAGCGTCTGTCGCGCGCACTGAACCAACACGCCCGTTGACGTCGGCAAGGGCAGCGAGAGGGACAGCTATTTCGGTATTATGAGTGACCTTCCTCTGTAAGAGGAGTTGGAGGGCGGAAGAGGGGGAGGGGCGGGGTAATTGGAAGCATAGGGGGAGATATGTGTACCCGTGTGTGTGTTTGTAAGTTTGTTTGATTTTACGTATATCTGTGTGTGTGTACGTGTGTGTGTGTGTGTGTGTGTGTGTGTGTGTGTATGTGTGTGTGTTTGTGTTGTGTGTTGTGTGTGTTGTGTGTGTGTGTGTGTGTGTTGTGTGTGTGTGTGTGTGTGTGTGTGTGTGTTTGTGTGTGTGTATGTGTGTGTGTATGTATGTGTGTGCGTATGCAAGTGTGTGTGTGTCCGTGTATGTGTATAAAGATATGCAAATACATTAGTGTGCAAATTAGATTGTTTGTTGTTTTACAAATAATAATAAGTGTGTGCATATGCGTATGTTTATTTGTAAGTGTGTGCGTATGTGTGTGGGTTATGTAACAAACAAAGGTACCAAATTTTGTAGTCAAGAGGAATGGCAAAATTCTCCTGATACTTTAGAATGCAACAATAAAAATGAAAGTCACAATGATAACAAAGAAGACTGAAAAATAATAGAATATTATGATAAAGAAATCTGATTATCATAAAAAAAAAACTTCCATTCAAGTAGCATAATGGAAATAAGTAACTGAATTTGATTTTAAAGAACTGCGCTGCTCGACAATGTTGGTGACATAATAAAACATTATTCTTATACAGGAAACTTTATTTAACGTTTTCTTTCTAATCTAAATACAGCCCACATTCTTAACGCATTATGCTTCAATTTTGTGTAAACCATTATAAATGGCACTTTCAAAAACAGTAAGCTAAGCATATAAAATGTAAAAAAAAAATTAAATATTCATTATGTGGCTTTTCATTAAAGCTTTGAGGACCCTAAGGGAAAGCGAGAGCATAAAACATTTCTTTGGGTCTTTCTTGCATCTTTATACTATTTTCTGCGTTACGAATCATCACTATTATTTTCATTGCTCTTATTTTATTATTACTGTTATTATTATTATTATTATTATTATTATTATTATTATTATTATTATTATTATTATTTTTATTATTATTATTATTATTATTATTATTATTATATTATTATTATTATCATTATTATTATTATTATTATTATTATTACTACTACTACTACTACTACTACTGCTACTAATACTACTATTATGATTATTATTATTATCGTTGTTATTATCATTATTATTATTATTAGTAGTAGTAGTAGTAGTAGTAGTAGTAGTATCGTTATTATTATTATTATTATTATTATTATCATTATTATTTTATTACTACTACTACTACTACTACTAGTAATACTGCTGCTACTATTATTATCATTATTGTTTTTATTATTGCTGTTATTATTGTTATTGTTACCATTATCAATTTAATCATTCTTATTATCATTATCCTTACTATTGTTACCAATATCATTAATAGTATTATCATTATTGCTATTATCCCAATTATCAAGATTATTATTATCATGATTATTATCATCATTATCCTATTGAGACCCGTGATGATTCCACGGAACAAGAAATATTGAAGATACATCTCTCTGTCTCTTTCACCCTCCCGCTTCTGTTTTTCACCTCCGCTCTCCCATTTCCTATCCCTCTCCTCCTCCCTCTCCCTCTCTTTTTCCCTTTCTTTCTCCCTTTACCTTCCCCTCTCCCGCTCTACCACCGCCTCTCACCTCTTCCTTAAATTCTTCTCATCCCACTTTAAGCCTTCCATCTGCCTCCCCCCCCCCCCCACTTCCCTCCTCTTCATTCTAACCCCCTCCCCCCTTTAAGCCCGCCCCCTTCACTCCCCCATCCCCTTCCCTCCTTCCCATATCCCCATTTCTTTTCTCTACGCCCCCTTTCCCTTCCCCCTCCCTTTCCTCTTACCCATTCCCTTTTCTTCTTCAAGGCTCCGTTTCCTCCTCCCTATCTCCCTCTTTCTCTTTAAGCCCACTTCCCCTCCCTTTCTCCCTCTCCCGCCACTCGTTCTTCTCCCCTTTCCTTGCCCTTTCCCCTCTTACTTTCTTTCTGAACCTCACCCTTGGGATAGTCGTCTAAATAATAAATTTGAATAAATGATAAATAATAAACTGACGATCTAATATCAAAACAGTTTCTGCTATATGCACAACTATCCGGAGGGGGAGGTTAACAAGGAAGGTAGGAGGAGCTGTCACTATTATTCTTATTATCTTTGTTATTATCATTATCATTACAATCATTATTTATATCATTACTACCACTATTATTATTACTATTATTATTACTAATATTATCAGTAATATTATTATCATTATCATTAATCATTATAATTATCATGACGGTTACTTATTAGCATTATTACTGTTATTTTATTGATATTATTTTTTTTTTTATTATCATTATCATCATTGTTTTCTATCTTTTTATCATTACTACTATTAGTATTATTGTTGCTATCATTATCAGCATCATTATAATGATCATTATTATCAGCAGCATTATAGTCATTATTATTATTATTATTATTGTCATTGCCATTACCATCAATACCATTGTTGCAACTATCATTATCGCTACTATTATAATTGTTGCTGTTGCTATCATTATCGTTATCATTATCCTAATAATTATTATTATTATCATTATCATGATCATTGTCATTATTTTTTTTTTCTTTTATGCAAAAGTTTCTTTAGATCTGCTAATTAAAATCAAACACCGAGTCACTACCAGCGACCTAGGGTGATTGAAGTTTGAGGCAATGGAACATCAACAAAAACATGCAAAATATGCAGAACAACCACAAATCAAAACATCCAGACAAATCAATTCACGAACACAAAAACACTTCAGATCGATAAGGCTCTTCTGAGAACATGCGTTGTGCTGTTTAAGACTATTTTTTGGACTTCTTCTAATTTTGGATTTCCCGGTATTTGTTCAAGAAACTTATCCGTACCTTTCTTTATAAGGCCAAGAGCTCCAAGAACAGGCAAAGTTTTGGTTTTTAAATGCCACATTTTTTCCACCTCTATTTCCAGGTCTTTATACTTTGATATCTTCTCGAACACTTTCGTTGGGACGTTTCTGTCTGAAGGGATGCTCATATCTATAAACAGGCAAGTGTTGTTTATTTTGTCCTTGATGACGATATCTGGACGATTCGCTTGTATAGTGCGATCTGTGTGAATTGGAAAGTTCCACAAGATTGTTGCATCTTTGCCTTCAGTAACTGGCTCTAGATGGTGTTTGTACCATTTATCTTGCATTCTGATAGAAAAGTGTTTGCAGATCTTCCAGTGCAGGTACTTGCCCACTCTGTCGTGTCGATTTTTGTACTCATTCGGTGTTAATATTGAGCAACCAGATACAAGGTGATCAATCGTCTCAACCTTGTCTTCACAAAACCTACACTTTGGGTAAGTGCCATTGTGCAAGATGTTAGCTTGATAGTTTCTGGTAAGCAAACTTTGATCGTGGGCTGCAAGAATAAAACCCTCTCTTTCCCCTATATGTCCAGAGCTTCTAAGCCACTGATGGGTTGCAGTTTCATGTACATCAGTGTGTTTGCTTCGAGTTGCAAACTGTCCGTGGAGAGGCATTTCACGCCACCTAGATGCAAGTTTTTCTTGTCCGACCTTCTTCGCTTTTTGTTTTTTGTGTTTAGCAGCCAATGTTGGCAACATATGTTTTCGGTCTCAATACCTAATTCCTGAGAAAATTTATTTGATTCCTTTACTACTGAGTGTGACCTTTTGGAGTTTTCATGTACTCTAACTAATTGAAGCATCCAATCGTTGGTTAGATCTAAGTATTGCAAGAGATCAATCATTGTTGTTTTGTACGATAATTCCAACTGCATCATCCCCCTACCTCCTTTACTTCTAGGAACGTACAGACGGTCTGATTTAGGGTGATACATTCTGTTGCATGCCAATTGTTTCCTAATTTTGGTGTCAATTTGTTTGAGTTCACTTAAGTTGCAGTCTATCACGTTAAAACTATATGTAACCACAGGTATTGCAAGAGTGTTGATTGCTGTTAGTTTGTTCTTCGAGTTTAATTCTGTTTTCAGGATTGACCTTACTCTTCGGATGCATTCTGTACGTATTTTTTTTCTTCATCTACGATTGTTGTATCCCATTACTCCTAGATATTGATAGATTTCTTCCTGATCTAATTTTTTTATTACAGTATCAATACTTAACTTTATATTGTCAGATGTCACTAGTTTTCCTTGCTTAAAGGTTGCTTTAGCACACTTATCGAGAACAAACTTCATACCTATTACATCACTGAAATCTTTTACAGTTTTCAGCAACCTTTCCAATTCACCATCATTCTGAGCGTAAAGTTTCAAGTCATCCATATAGAAAAGATGATTGATCTTCTTGTCCATGATCTTATATCCATACCCTATGTTGTTAAGAAGCTGGGAGAGTAGGATAAGTGCCATACATAATAAAAGAGGGGAAAAAGAGTCACCCTGGAAGATTCCGCATCTGATTCGCATGTTGTTTAAAATAAGAGTACCGTTTACGTGGCTGAGAGTAAGATTTGTCTCCCATAATGTCATGCTGTTTCGAAGAAAGTTGATTAAGACAGGAGAGCTTGAGAATTTCTAAGGATTTTAAGATCCAAGAGTGTGGGACACTGTCAAAGGCATTTTTATAGTCGATCCAAGCAGTACTTAGATGTCTGTGTTTAGTGTGAGCATTTTCGAGAATCATTTTATTTATGAGCAGTTGATCTTTACATCCGTATGATTCTCTGCAACACCCTTTTTGTTCGTTGGGAAAAATATTTTGTTCTTCCATGTGGATGTAGGTTCTTTCAGTTAAGATGGAAGTATGTAATTTATAGGAAGTTGATAAGCATGTAATGGGTCTGTAGTTTTTTGGGTTATCTGTTTCGTTACATTTGGCCAAGAGATAAGTAGTCCCTTGACATAACCATTTAGGTGTTAAGTTAGGTTCTATCATAAATGAGTTAAAATTAGATGCTAATTTGACATGCGCTGAAGATAGAGTATTAAGCCATAAATTTGGGATCTGGTCATCCCCAGGTGATTTCCCTTTATGGGACTTTTTTAATGCGTTTTGAATTTCTTCAGTGGTAATATTTTCCCATTTTTGTTCGGGAATATCCCTAGTGCTATTCTCAAAATCTCGTATCCAAGCGTTTTCATTGTATTATTTATCTTTTCCCCAGATATTGTTCCAAAATTCCCAGACCTTTTCTTCAGATGGTAGCTTCTACAAGAGTTGTTTCTTGTCTTTTCATTTTGTTGAACATTTTGTTTCTTTTCTTGTTTCGCGGTAAAACTTCTTCGCGTCAGTCTCGAACATTTTATACTGCCTGAAGAACTTTTAGCGCTTGTCATATCTACGTAACCTTTGTGCCATAACCTGAAGTTTTTGTTTCAGCTCTTCTTTAATCGTTGGTGTTTGTTCTTTAGAAAGTATTTTGTTTTTTCTTATCACTTTTCTCGCTTTTCTCGATTGCTTCCCATTTTTGTAGTTCGTCTAATATAGATATTTCCCTTCTAAAGTTTTCTATTTCTTTCTCTATATCACTTGCCACTTAGCTTTGCGAGGCTTCTTTTTCGTTTTCTTCTTAACTTAATGCCACATTTTGCTTGGAGGACTCTTCCTGTTGCGTATATTAGTTCGTTTCATTCAGTTAAATCAGGATTTATCTCATGACAGAGTTATTCTAACGCCTTGTTACCTATGTTTAATATAATTTTATATTTATGGGTATGTCTGATTTTTAACACTGTCTCTCTTTTACTCATTTCGGTATGTTTTACTACCGATAGTTCTTCAACGCTATTCGTTTTCACATCTAGCAATTCTTCCTCATCTTCGACAACCTCATGTGGCTTTAATCCATCGATATTATTTCCAATTGCTAGATCAACTTTATTTGGTATGTTCAGTTCTTGTTCATCTAGATTTTCTTCCCCTTCATTTTCTTCTATCTGTACCTCTATAGTGTAATTTTTTACTTGGTCTTTGATTATTGAGATTTCTATATCTGTCAATTTTTTGTTACGAACAATATGTCTTCTCACATTGGCTAGCTTGTTTGGGTCAAGCATTTGCGTTTTCTCACTTTCACTATTCCTTAAACACCATGTATTATAGGTGTCATCAGTATTATTCGTTTTAGGTTTTTCGAGTGCATAGTAAAAGCAGTACATTACCTCAGTATACTCTTCCCTTGTCCATTAAAGTCTTGTTTTCTTTTGATTGTTAGTACTAGATGGTTGCACCGCAGGACCAGGGGTGGGATCTGTCCCGTCTTGGTGACCTGGTGGATTTTGACTAATGGAAGAGGTAGACTCAGTAGCATACTTTTCGATCCCAGGCGAGTCTTGCCCTGGGGGACGCGCCCCTTGTTGATCCGCGCGACGGGCGATGCGGCATGATTTATTTTTTATTTTCATTTCAAAAGTAGGATGCATTTTAGTCGTACTGCCAAGAAGTTGGATATCCTGGTATTTCTGGGTCCCTCAGGGACCCAGAAATACCTGGATTATTATTATTATTATCATCATCATCATCATCATCATCATCATCATCATCATCATCATCATCATCATCATCATCATCATCATCATCATCATC
>NC_051395.1:19235687-19240687 GCF_015228065.2 Penaeus monodon | reverse complement strand
TAAAAAGTCCCTATACAAACTCAAAAGAATAAAGGTAGGCAATGACACAGTCGGCAGATATTATTCTTAATATAAAACCCTAGCCGTATGTCACGAAGGCATTTTCCCGTTGTCCTTGAAAGGTTTGCGTCATGCTAAACTGAATGTTTAGAGAAACAGCATATGAAGTATATAATGGTAACTTAACTGGAATTGCTAGCAGGCGAACGTGTGTCACGCGTCCATCGGAAAACTAGCGCAGCACAAATGACAGTAGTAAATTCATCTATTTCAAAAAAATAGAATCCTTTCTGTGCAATTTGTGATGAAAATACTATGACGCATAGCATGTTAGGAAGTACGATCGGTTGCATAATGCAGTATGTAAATTAGGAAGAAATGTATAATATATGTACATGCCGATGTTTGACTAAATGAGCATTCGTGTATTTAAAGAATGGATATCAACAAGTATACATTAAATGAGGAAGCATTTGCCTATTTAATAAGAAGTCCTCAGTTTGAATCATCTAAAACACCCGACAATAGCATTCCAAACACACTTTTTGGCGACTCTATCTTCAAGTTAACCCCAGGGTCGTTTCATAGGTTGGTTTACACTCTCAGAAACCATGAGTAACCAGTTATCATGAATGGTTTTATCACTATTGGTCTGTATAACAAACTACCCTAAACGGGATGCCTAGTCATGACTGAAAAAAAAAAAAAAAAAAAAAAAAAAAAAAAAAAAAATATATATATATATATATATATATATATATATATATATATATATATATATATATATATATATATATATATATATAATAAGTGAAGGTAATGAAAATGTAGGAAAACGACTCAAACGACGCCTCCTAAAATCATGTACTGTGTTAAATCATGTACGTCATCACATTACATCACCCAGCGATTGATATTAACCATTCTTAATCAACCTCTGCCTCTGAAATTCCTTTCATCCTAACCTAAAATTGCACGCGATTTTTCGAACTTAAAACGCACACGCACACACACGTGCACACACACATACACACACACACACACACACACACACACACACACACACACACACACACACATATATATATATATATTTTTTATATATATATATATATTTTATATATATATATATATATATATATATATATATATATATATATATATATATATATATTTATATATATATATATATATATATATATATATATATATATATATATATATATATATATATATATATATATATGTATATAAAATATAGACAGATAGATAGATATATTAGTGTAACGTGTGTGTGTCATTCCTAAGGTGCTACATGGCTATATGGGAAAATATATGGTAGAACATTTATCAAGTGGAAGTAAGTCGAAATTAAAAAATAAGAAATTGGATGTATTAACTTATGAATGATAATAAATGCAGAAACAGATTAAAACATTAACATAGTAAGGTGACATAACTTTTATATGCAAAATCGTATAAATAAACAAAAGCTCGATGACAGAAGCATATGGAGTTAAAAGGAAGCACAGCCTTGAAAAGAACTGAAAATTTTCTTTTTCAATTCACATTGTGGCTGTTTCCTTTTATCTTTATACACATTTACTGTGTTCGTATTTGTGTGGATATGTAGTTAAATCGTTATGCTGTATACCATTAAAAGTTGTGGTCTCAATCGCGTCAACTATCAAACGTAGAGAGTTTATTATACTTTCGAGGTAAAGCCGATGGAAAAGCATTTACTGAAAACCATCTGCTGCCGGCTAAGTCGGTCAGAAAGACCAAGCGAGGTAAACATAGAGGCACGTTACATTGGTATGAGCCAGCTTACGGCCTTGTCGTCATGGTGACAGCAAACGTATATAATAAGCAGTCAAAACGCGTTTCAGCTGACAACCTTGCTTCAGTTTATGCACAAAAAGGCATGAATGAGAATGGCCTACAGACCATTCAACTTTTTTATACCCAAGCCGGAATGAACACAATTCATCCACATTGCTAGTCAGAGCGTGAACTCAGGGTACTTGCCGGTTTGTAATTCAGTCCTGGAAAATGCATCATCATGACGATCTACTCCTAGTGTTTCGCTCAGCAACCCTCAAGTAGACAGTTTGACAGGATTATTATTTTGCTTGTTTTTCTGTAAAGATCTTTGCAAGTGATAATGTTTTAAACGAGCCCCAATCTAAATGCTATTTCTGTTTTACAAGCTTATGAAGAAATAAGTTTAATGAACACAAATAAAACTTTAAGGCTCTCAACCATACACGAAAATTATCTTCATCTCTGCCTTCAGATATCCCCAATCTTCATAGCTTCAGAGAAGAGACAAGAGTTGACCAATAATTTCCGTGGATCTGTTACCATTACCAGTAACAATAAAGGCTGGCAAATACTCCCCCCCCCCTCTCTCTCTCTCTCTGTCTCTCTCTCTCTCTCTCTCTCTCTCTCTCTCTCTCTCTCTCTCTCTCTCTCTCTCTCTCTCTCTCTTACTCAAGCTCTCCTTTCTGCCTGTCCGTCTCTCCCACTTACCCTTCTTTCTTTTTTTCTTTGCTTTTCTCTGACCCACAAAAGTTCTTTACTTGGCCTGATCCCATTTGGCCTAGCTTCGTCTAAACCTAACATTTGCCCTCTTTAAGCTCATCTTCTGTGTTCTTATTCCATACTACTTGCTGCTATATACTTAGCTATGCCTGTACTCTTCCATAAAATTGCCATAGTCAAAGGGGGAGCTGGGTGTCTCAAAGCTATAATCAACATGGAAGTACCTACACCAGTCATCCACAAACAGCCTTATTTTCCTTGAGAGCTTGCAATTTTTTTTTTCCCTTAGACCTTATTCCTTTTTTTTTACCGCTTCACGGGCTAGCGTCATTTGCATGGTGCACAAATAAAAGAGATCTTATTCCGGATACCTTTACAGTATCCATTCTTTTCTTGATTATCTGCCGAGGCTGTCGTTTCAAGGAATTCCGTTGTCAATTTTAACATTCATACATTAATTGTTTTGTAACTTCTGATCTTTCATGTTTAATAGATACTTAAATAATGTGAAAGGGGCGAAGGAAAGAGATGAATATAGGATGCTAGGTTACTTTCAGACTATTATTCTCACTTTTTCGAGTCATTCCTTGTCTATCGCCAAAAATACAAATGGTTATTTTTTCCATAAAAAAAAAAAAAAAAAAAAAAAAAAAAAAAAAAATATATATATATATATATATATATATATATATATATATATATATATATATATATATATATGCGTGTGTATATTATATATATATATATATATATATATATATATATATATATATATATATATATATATATATATCATCCTTACCAGGGAAATGCAATACGGAGGCCCATAGACATACCTTTTTCTGTAATTGGGAGAAAACTGCCATTAACGCTTTTTTTTCTAAAGAAGCCTGTAGCTTACTTGAACAACAAAAAAAGCTAACATATAAATGCTAATAGTGAATAATAAGTAAAATAATATAAATTATTTTGATTAGGAAAAAAATGCAGATAAGCTACAAATGATCAGATAAAGAAAAGCGCGTTACAGAGTTACAGCGCTCAGGGGACGCAAGGATATTCCTCAGCGTTTATTTGTAACAACTGTACCTTAACTTTCTTCCCACTTCATCTACTAATGCTCACGTTACGAGAAACCAGGAAATTGCATGTGACGAGCGCTCTTTAGAAATTGCTTGCAAGGAAAATATTATCTGCGCACATCGGAACAGAACTCCAGAATACAAGGACGACGTCAGCAACATAAAAATTATGCTTGTCAAAGATTTTTTCTTTGACAAGGCAAAAAAAAAAAAAAATTGTAAAGAATATTTCAGAGAAGAAAGACAAATAGAAAAATCGCTTGTGTTTGCAAAATTCTTCAACAAGCATCACCGAAAGGCTATATACATTCAATTCCTTCACTGTATACATTAACTAAGGAAATCCTACACCAAAACACAATTTTCCAAATACGATTATGATTCATTAAACACACTTAAAACTCTTTATAAAAGTATCAAGCAACCCCCACCCCCACCTTCCTTTTTTTTCTTAATTTTTCTTTTACTCCCGCGATTTTGTAGCATGCAAGGCGCCGTATCCCGTCGCATTATATCACCCAGCAAATTACAATTAGCCTTTGCTTTTGCATTCCTCCCGGCCGGTGTTTGAGCCTCCCTCCGGCGTGGCCCTTGCCTTCGCTCCACTCAGTAGCCGTTACTCTTCAAAATGGGGAAGTTAACATTATCTCAAGAACGATATCAAAATTTCTGCATATTTTAATGATATGGTATGTGTGCGTGCGTGTGTATGTGTGTGTGTGTGTGTGTGTGTGTGTGTGTGTGTGTGTGTGTGTGTGTGTGTGTGTGTGTGTGTGTGTGTGTGTGTGTGTGTGTGTGTTAAACAAAATCTAATACTGATGATACATTGCGTGTACGTTTGATTAAAAATTTCCGAGAGCTGTTAGGCGTATTCCTAATTACTAACAAGAAGACACGACCTTACATAAAAGATATTACACCAAGGTTTCAGGTTCGAGAGAAAAAAATCTTATATAATCCTTTATTCATACAGAAAATTCCTCCCACGCTTCTTTATACCCTGGATAGAAAAGCCCTCCATACATAATGATGATTGTACTACTACTCTCGCTAAGCATACTTAGCACAATGTTGAGGACAACGGCTGCAGAAAGGATTAGTGCCGTGAGTGATCGTTAACCAAATGAAAGTAGAAAGCATAATACAATAATAGTGATAATGGTTATAATGAACGCATCTAAAATAGTAATAACAAAAACAGAACTGTAGTGATATTGACGGTGATGATGGTAAGGTAAATATGATAATAGAGCTGCAGTACCTATGACGTGGCATTTCTTCATTATCATGTGTACATGATAATGGTGATGATGGCGATGATGATGATGATAATCATTATTTTGGTTATCATTATCATTATCAATAATAATGATA
>NC_051395.1:19190687-19193187 GCF_015228065.2 Penaeus monodon | reverse complement strand
GCAGGAGGCCTGAAAACCTAACATGGGGGGAAGGGACTACATGTGATGACCTACTAAATGATTTCACTGTACTGCCCGGTTTTAACACCTCGCCAGACAGGAATGGACACAAGTCAACAGACTACGATCACGGCATGGCAGAATAGCAGCAACTCCGCACTGATGAGGCTACCGTGACTCTCCCACACGTTCAGCATGCAGTGTTACCCCTGCAAGACAGACTACTTTGTGCTACACCGACCAGCCATGGCAGTGCCTGAAGGATACAAGAATTCTACTGCAAGAATGAAATCGGAGATGTGAGAAACCATACGAAATTATTACTGTCATTTCCTGTTATTCGGTTTAACTGCTTTGTGTATTTTTGGAGGTCAGATTACACTTTCTAATTAGCATTCCAGTTAGTAGAAACTTCAAAAGATATATAATATATGAATATCTTTTTTTTTAACGGTAAGTTCATGTTTGAGCCGCCGTGGTCACAGCAGCATCTGCTTGCCGAGTGACGCAGAAAGGCAAAATCTCAACGGGATAAAATCCATCCCAATATAAAAAATGCAAGTCAAAGCAAAAACTCTGGACCAGCCTCGATGGATCATTCAAGATTCAGGTTCTGGTGCTGCATTACTCAACGTGTGGCAATGTCACAATAAATGAAATGAATTCCACATTGCCTTACATAAACGGTAAAAAATATATGGACACATTTTACAGCTCCACCTCAGTGATCATACCATGTTTTATAGTGTTCAAGGGAATAAAAATGATTAGTTATGAAAAATTAATGACGAAGATTTTAAAAGTTCAAAATATTAGTAAATAATACCCCCCCCCCCCCCCGACTCTCTCTCTCTCTCTCTCTCTCTCTCTCTCTCTCTCTCTCTCTCTCTCTCTCTCTCTCTCGTACACTCATTAACACACTATCCTTCTCAGCCCCATAATCCTCCTCTTCTCCCCTCCCTCCTCTCTCTTTCTCCCCCTTTTTTGTCCCTCTCTTTAGCTTACTCATTCTCCGGTAGCAGATATCACGTAATTCACTATGGTTTGTTTTCCACAATAATGTCAAGTATCAAGTATCAAGCTGAAGCCGCATAAATAATCATTAGGAATCAGCACTAATGAGACAGACCTATGTCATATCAACTGACAAATGAACTGCCGTGATCCGCGAAAGATGAATTAATCGGAATAACATGGACCCTGTTTCTCATATTCTCTCGCTATCTCGCTCATGATGGGATAGCAGCTTTGCGAGTTGATGTATTTGATGATGCAATGTTCAGCAAAAGTGTGACGCTAATCATAACGAACAGGGGTGTAAAGCAGAACTAGATACATTCCAGATACACACTGTCGCACCACAGTATAAACAGACACAGAACAATCCACAGGTTTGCACACAGCTCTCTATTATTTCTTCCTCTACAGTTCACAGTGTAATATACACAGTCGGACTCAATGTTTTCTTGAACCTGGGTAGAAAGAAGAAGACGGCAGCTAATCAGTAAACTTTAAACTTAGCAAATCAAATAAAGGAACTTTTAGCGTCTGACAAATTAGGTTTCGCTTAATTTCTTCTCCTTTTCGGGGATTCGTTTTCAGTGGATTTGATTTCAGAGTCATTTGCTCGCATCATGGTGTTGAAATGATCACATTTCTTCTCTATTTATAGATAAGAGAACTTCCCTTTAATAAAGATATGGATTGCATGATTACAGGTTGTGACGATCAAAATTACTGCATTACAAGAAGAGCATTTGAGTCTACATATATAAAACATACAGACCCATATATATGTTTATATATCACACAATATTACACAATACTCTGTGTGTGTGTGTGTGTGTGTGTGTGTGTAAGTGTGTGTGTGTGTGTGTGTGTGTGTATGTGTGTGTGTGTGTGTGTGTTTATTGTATGTGTTAGTGTGTGTTTGGCTGCCCAAGCAAGATCATCACGATCGTCCGGCAGTTCCATGACGGCATGTTGGTGAAGGTATTGGATGACGGAGACGAGTCAGAGGCTTTTCCGGTGACAAACGGCGTGAAACAAGGCTGTGTTCTTGCCCGACGCTCTTCAGCATGGTCTTTTCAGCCATGCTGACAGACGCTTTCCGTGATTGCCAGGATGGGATGCACGTCAGGTACAGGACTGACGGTGGACTGTTCAACCTCAGGCGCCTGCAGGCTGTTACCAAGGTGAAGGAGACTGTCACCAGAGACTTCTTGTTCGCTGATGATTGCGCCCTCAATGCCGGCACTGAGCAGAAGATGCAGCACGAAATGGACTGCTTCTCAAGAGCCTGTGACAACTTCGGTCTCATCATCATCATCATCAATAACGGTATGCTCATGTTTGAGCAGCCGTGGACCTCTCCACCATCCTTCGCCACTCGATCTTTTCTTTCCACTTGTACCATCAGTCTTGTCTTCGGTTTGCCTCTTCCTCTGTTTCCTATCACCATCCTTGTCAGCAAGTTTTTCTCAATACTTTTACTTCTCAT
>NC_051395.1:19140687-19170687 GCF_015228065.2 Penaeus monodon | reverse complement strand
GACAGTCTTTGTGTCATGCTACTGTTGTCACGGTCATCTGGAGGATCTGGGGATGCTGATCTCGGTTTAGGATTTTGTGGTTTAAGTATACATGCACTGTAAGTGTGCAGGGAACGAGGGGATCCCATTGTCCAATGAGCGAGAACATGGCTGTGGATATGATCTGACCCAACCTGGAAAACTACTCTGAACTTCAGGTTGTGGGGTTGGCCCCCCTGCAGTATAGTACAATGTGGGAAATGGGTCATCCGTGGCCAAGTACGCTGATTGGCCAAAAGTCTGCATCCCACTCTTTCACGTAGTGGCAAATCAGTGCTGACTTCACTGGCAGCATCCCACCGCCGACCTCAGTGCGGGGCTGGTGCCTGCTTGCCAGCCGGCTGACTCAGTGCGGAGGCAACTATGCCAAGCAAGGCTGCGCTGGTACTGAGTGAGGTGATTATGGTGGACAACTGAGCAAGACTGCACTGGTGCCAAGTGAGTAGATTGTGGCATTCACCAGAATGCCTCCCCCCTATCGAGGAAGAAAGGACTACAGATTGAGGATCCTGCGAGGGCTAGAATGGTGTCTGGATCTTGTGTAAGTGGCATCATCATGGTCAAAGGCATCAATGTATGCTGGTTTAAGGCGCTCCGTGGTGAACCACTCAGTCCGTCCATTGAGCTGTAGCTTGAAAGCCCTGGGGGAGCGCTGGAGGACCTTGAAAGGACTTTTGGAAGGGCAGGATATTGGCTGGCGGTGGGCATCATTGTGGAGGAAATGAATTCAGCCATGTCCAGTCCTGGTGGGGTGTAGTGGGTGGGTCTGTGGGGGGCGAATTGCCGAGTGAGGCTGCACCAGTGCTGAGTGAAGCAATTGTGGCGGACGATTCGGTGCGAAAGCAACTTTGCCAAAAGAGACTGCGCTGGTGCAGAGTGAGGTGATTGTGGCATCTGCTACAACTCAAATAATGTATTAATTGGTATTTTCTCAGAAATTTAATGTAAAATTAAAGTATCTGTAGTCACACCCAACATAAGAAGTCACGTTTGATTTGATTCACCTAATTTTTTGTAGGATTCAAGCAGCCAATACACATTCTCAAGTTTGCTGAGAAAGAAAGCACAGCTTCTGACTTTGCCAACAGTCCCAGTAATAGTTCTGAAGATTTTAATGATACAGAGTACATCAGGAAAGTTAAAGGATTAAATATCAGAAACCTTTTGAATTTATTAATCAAATGTTATAGATTTGTAGATAATATAATCATCCTACAAATGCAAGTGTGTGGTTAAAGAACACTCAAAAGGGTTAATTGTGGATGGCCCATGATTCATCTTGCTGTTCCTGCTACCGATGAGGTTATATCTGTTGGGCAAGTTGTATGCTTCACTTATCCCATCCATGGTCATTGGCATCTAATATCTGCAACCATTGTCAATACCAGGTACATGGAATCACTGAATCACTTCAAAATACATATTTGGTCTGTTTTCTAAAATGAGAAAATGCCTTCTTAGTTTTTTATGTATGGGCACACCAATTGAAATTTTAACAAGCTGGTCTGTAGTATGCAGAATCAACATCCAACTACTGTACAAGTTGAAATCAGTTTGAAAAATCAAAATTCCATACCACTTTTTCTTCTTCATTTTTTGCTTACTGACTACAGTATCATTTAACACATTGCATGTACGCACATGCCATGACATGGCGGGACCATCTGCTGGGGGCATGTACGCACATGCCATGGTGTATCCATGAACATGCCATGAGTTTTTTTGTTGTTTTTTTTACAATCACGGCAAAAGATTATTTTTCTGCCACTGAAAGTGTGATTAAGTCGGTTTTAACACTCTCATTTTTACCATGCAACAAAAAAAAAAAACACAACAAACCGACGATTTCAACTCCGTGATGCCACACACTGCTTATTTTATTCGGACTATAGACCGAATAATGATCAACTATGGAGTCTATATAACAACAAAAGTATCCTTCAGTCTCGATTTATCAGGAAGTTTGGCAAGTAGAGACTTTAGAAAATAATGAAAACTGAAAATGCAACATATCTTCGTAGTATTACGAAGAAACGGCATGGGATGCTGGTATTTGGCATGAGTGGTCGCACATGATCGGGCGAGAATATAAGCCCCCGGCAGCGAGGCCTGGGCCTCTATGAATACTACCCATCAGAAATGGGTTAAAAAAAGCTAGAAATGTTTACCAATGTAGACCTACATGTCCTGAAATAAACATAATTTTTCTATGAGATTATGATGAAGATTTTAAAATGACCTATTGCAAGAGATTCTACATGTGCTTTAAATGAATTTGTGTATATATTTTTAACATAACATCTTGTCTGTGATCAGTTGCAGAACTTTAGTTCCTGCAACTTGCTGCAGTGGAAATGCAGAATTTTGGATGCAGTAACCATAGGTTGTGAATTCTTGCAGTAGCTGCAAGTATCAGGTGCCAGCATAACCACAGCTTTACAACTTTCTCGTGACCACTTTTTATACTTGATTTGAATAATAAGGATAAGTCCGATATGTGAAGTTGAGTCTCGCCCGGGCTGTGTCCATGAGTGGAACCCAATCTGTCAACTAATCTCGACTTGCTAACATATGTCAGCTGGTGCTGACTTGGCTGAGCCTAGTTCTTACCTGCTGTGGTGCCCAACCACAGCAGTAACCTCCAGGGGACAATTGCAACTTCTCACGCCTAGGCAGGGCACAAACTGCTGACACGTTACCACTACTAGCTCGGAAGCTGATTTGAATTATATTTTTCCCATGATATCCTGTATACAGTTTGTTCCATCTGGTAATAAAACTGAAAATAATTGTGTAAGTTAACTGGATTTTTTTTTTTTTTTTTCCTTTTTTTTTTTTTTCTTTTTTTTTTTTTTTTCTTTCTTTCTTTCTTTCTTTTCTTTCTTTCTTTCGTTCTTTCTTTTCCTAAGTTTATTTGATGTCCAAGAATAATTCAGCATTATGTGTATGAAAGCAGTGAAAACTTTGTATAAATTATTACTTTTCTTTTCAGTATTTCAGGTTACACTTTAAGCAAGCAGAATGTCAGGATTTAATTTTGGAGGTAAGTTTAACTGTGTATTATATTTTATTTTATTTTTGTTATATTTTTTCTTTTCTTCTTCTTCTTCTTCTTCTTCTTCTTCTTCTTCTTCTTCTTCTTCTTCTTCTTCTTCTTCTTTGCTTCTTTCATTCCTTTCTTTTTTCTCCCCCCCCCCCCTTTTTTTTCCTTCCTTCCTTCCTTCCTTCCTTCCTTCCTTCCTTCCTTCACTCTCTTCTTTTTTCTTTCCCTCTGTCCTTCCCTCCATTCTCTCTTCTTTTTTTCCCTCCCTCTCCTCTTTTTTTTAAAGAAAATCTTTTCACTTTATATCCAAGATTTAAAAGTAAACTTTAAAGTTACCAGAACATAAACAAGCTTATGTTTTACTAGTACTGTTTTATATGTATTTACTTAGTTATTTTGTATTGAGTTTAGACAGATCTACTCGATAAACCCACTTGATACAAAATACCCTGATAATATTTTATGGTTTCATAGTATGGCTTATTGAAAGAAAGAAATGGGAATGTAGAAAGGCCTACATATAAATATGAACTTAAAATTCCATACAGTTGTTAAAAGGAGAAGTTGGCTCATTAACTCATTGCCTCCAAAAGATGTGTAGTACCTGTCATGGCTGACTTGGTTGTGGGGATGTGTAATGCTCTGATTGGATATTTTCTTTATATGAAAGGGTCAATATTTTTCACACAAATCATTTGCCTGCTCTCCCTGGAAGATGCCATGTACCAAAAACTTGTACTCTCTTGCTTCTGGTATGAACTGGTAAGTAATCATCAATTTAGTTTACATGATCAGAGTCCTTGTGTTATTGTCTTGAAGTGTGACACATAAAAAGGAGAGTATGGAATATAAGGGAGTAGCAGCCTTCTGTATAACTGCGAAGAATCTCTTATTTTGAAAGAAAGTGAACAAAAGTGTTGCTTTAATTGCACAATAAAACCACATCGTATTAGCCTAATAATCTCTAATATAGATTATCAGGCTAATACAAGTTTGATCTAGCATTTTGGATGTGTGACTCCCTGAAGCAGAGGCTAAGCACACCCCCAGTATCTCCTGGAGGCAATGGGTTAACTAGCTCTCGTGAAAGGAACATTCATTTAGAGTTTGTAACTATTTCAGGTGGGGGTGGATCTAGTGGTTTTAGCTTTGGGACAGCTGCTCAGGCAGCAACAACAACAGCAGCAGCTGTTGCACCAAGCGGTAGTTTCAGCTTCAGTTCTCCTGCTACAAGTTCAGCTGGAGGAAGCTCAGGATTCAGTTTTGGCAAACCAGCAACCTCTACTGCAACTTTAGGAGGAGGTTTTAGCTTTAATCACCCTGCTGCTTCTGCTACTGGAAGTGCTGCACCCATAGGAGGGTCATTTTTCAATAATCCAGCCAGTACAGCTTCTGGTGGCAGCCTACTAGGAAATCCTCCAGCAGCTTCAACAGCTGGGATTGGATTTAGTTTCACTAGTGGAAGCAACTTCAGCTTCACACCCACTTCAGCACCTGCTAGTACTGGAGGCCTTGGAACAGCAACTCCCGGACTTGGAACAGTAGCTCCCGGACTTGGAACAGCAGCTCCTGGACTTGGAACAGCAGCTTCTGGAGTTGGAACAGCAGCTCCTGGACTTGGAACAGCAGCTTCTTCTGGTGGATCTTCAGGGTTTTCTTTCTCTCTTCCAAGTTCTGTACCAGCAGCATCACAGCCTGCATTGCAGGCTGCAACATCTTCAGCTTCAACATTGTTCTCCTTGACAGTAAAACCAGCATCAACAGGAGGAAGTCTTACAGTTGGTGGAAAGTCTTACCCTAGTAAGTTTTTATAAGCAGGCTTTTAATAATTCTATTTTCAAGGACTTACAAAGCTATTAGATTCTTTTTTTGTGTGTGGAAAAACAAAGATTTAGAATAGGAATTTTCAGCAGTAAGTAAATACTGACAGCTTTCTGGAAATTTAAGTATTTATAGGTTATTTTGGGGTTTGTTTTTATAGTACACTTTTTTTCCAGGTACAACAGGAGGGATGCCATCACTCTTATCAACATTAAGCTCTACAACAACTGCCACAAGTGCAACAGCTACTGGGCTTGGTAAGAAGATTGTAAATAAGAGGACAAAATGTTGATATCTGTTTTGCATATTCTTTAGTCTCTGAATAGCAGATGGATCTCTACTTCTGTTTCTCTTCACCTAATTGTAATGAGAAAATTGGCTTTTAAGTCTTTACTGCACATACTGACATCCTTTGTCCATGTGTATCATAATTGTAAGAGCAAAAGTATTTCTTTATGATGCTGTAGTTAGAAACACTTAAATTGATTATGTTTTGAAATATAATTAACACTTTATTGTAGTCTAAAATTATCCATGTTTGCTTGAGCCAGTCTTACTTACATAAAATATAAGCTATGTATAATGAAACTTGCTATAGTGAATGGACCAAATTGGTTGCCACTTCTTGTCAGCTTACTAACACAGGTACAGTTGTGAACCATTTTAATGCTATTAAATTTTGTAGGGCAAGCTCTAAGTGCTACAACAGCACCTGCACCAAGTCTGCCAGCAACCTCTGGTGCCACAACAGGTGTATTTCTTAAGAGTGGAGTTGCAACACCTGCTCCAATCACAGCTGCTGCCACACCATCTATCTTGGGTCAGATAGCTTTGTTTTTGCCTGTGAAGGTGTCAGTTGATGTTGATGTAAAGAAAATTGTTCTCAGCTGTTTTAAAGATGCATTCATTGTTATGCATATTATATGTCCATTTGAAAAGATTGTGAAAGATTTACCAAATACATTATTTATACAATTGCAAGTATTGCAAATCCCTCTTACATCTTCATGTATGTGTATATTTCACTGGTAAGTAATTAGTGGGATTTGCAGCTGGACTTGTATCATCATATCTTTGCTTTGTTTATTGTCAGACCTCACTTTTAAAACAAGAACTTGTCTGGAGTTGTTCATATTTTGGCTCATAATCTTTGTTGGATATTTAATATTAAGGAATAGACATTAAGTTTTGCACCTTTAGTTTAAAGCATAGATTTTCCTTTTTTAAATGTATGTGCTGTGAACTTCTGTAGGCTTCAGTGCAAGGGATATATGAATAAGCATTATTACTTTTATATATTTAAGAGATAGTTAAATTCCTCCAAATTAGGTTATTTAAACTTCTAAACTGAAAATATTTGGAATATAGCTCAGTTGAACTCTAGGATCTTATTGGATGATCGAGATGTACAGACAAACAAAAAGAGAAAGAGACAGACTGTTTGTTTTATGTTCTGCAGAAAATGTGATAGTCAGTTGAAACAGATTTCTTATAAATAGAGATTTGATAGCCTCATTTTATGCCTTTTATAATTATATACTAATTTTGGTGTAAGTAATGTAAGTTGGAATGTTTGATTGCATAGATTGATTTATTCATTAACCTCTGTGAAAAGAACGTGAACCATGAAATTGTATGGTTAAGCATTTTACGTAACTTGCCTTACCCATGGAGAAAAGGCTTCATTGGGAATAAAAAAAAAAGAGATGAGGAAAAAAGAAACTGAAATATATAATTTTTCTTTACCTACACCAGGCATGAAACTGGCAGGAAACACCACAGCTTCACCGTCTGGTGCAGTTCCAGCTCTTGGCTCATCCACACTCCTTGCTAAGCCTGCTTCCTCTGCACCCTCACTAACCTCTGGCTTCCCTCTTACCAGTGAGTGATGTGCATGTGCTTCAAATTAGACACTTGGATGTTAATTGCATTCATTTGCTTGCAGGGGTGAGAGACAGAACTGCCTATCCATGTTCATAATATAATTGATGATGCTTGAGATGAAGGCAAGGAGTATGGGAAAGAGAGGGTAATTGGTATAGGATGTAACTTGGTTGTGCTCAAGGGTTTCATTGGATAATTAAAACCCTAGATAGATGTGTAGAAGGAAGAGAAATAACAGGTACACAGATAAATGGGAAGAAAGTGATAGACCATCAGCCAGAGAAACAGACAAAAAAAAAAAGAGAAACTACAAATATATAGAAACAGATAGACAGATGAGATGTAGATGTAAGCAGCAAGGATAGATATAGAGATATAAATGAAGGTATAAAAGGGGGGAAGGAAAGAGGAATCTTGCATCCCTGTTCCCTAATCTGCAAATATTGTGCAATGACCAAATTTGGTCATACCATGTACTACAGTAACAGCAACATTCCCAGCTTGTTTCATAACTAGAAATTTTGGACAGCCATAACACTGCATCATGTGCAATACCCAGTCATCACAGTGGGATCCCATGACCCACTCATTCCCTTATAAGAAATATTAAAGATATAAGTAGTTGAATAGAGAGGTTGATATATGTAGAGAGGAAGGAGGGAGATATAAGTAGTGGAGAGAGGCAGATACTGGGAGGTACAAGGGAGAAGGAGTAGGTAGAGGAGAGAGAGGAAAGAGGATCATGTAAATAGAATGAAAGAAAACCAAGAGATAAAAACAGAAGAAAGAGGGTGAGGCAGACAATTCAAGTAGAACAGAGAAAGAGAGACGGAAACAAAAATGTGTGGGGAATGAGAGAAAACTACAGTAAGAGGTAGAGAGGCAAGAAAAGAGAAGAAGTGTATTTATTCTTTGTTTACTTTTTCACCTTCTTAGTCATAATATAATGGATATAAGTTATAACAATTAAAACTCTTGGCCTGATCTTTATTTTCCCTCCTCAGCAACATCAACAGCAACATCTAGTGTGCCAGCATCAACTCCTGCCTTGGCTACTCTTACAACAGCTACAAGGTAAGGTGTTGGTGAAAGAATTGACAAATACAGCAACAGCTGAGGAGATATGCAGTTAATGCATTGGCACTAAGTGCATGCACTGTCCACTGTGGTTTTGTCTTATTAATTTTGCTTAAACATGGATAGCATCATAAGTGCTTTGTCACCTAGGAGTTAATTAATTAAGTCTAATAACAGACTCCTTAGCAACTATGGGCACCTAGAGCCATCTGCATGTTAGCAAAATTAACCCAATACCTCTAGATGATGGTTAGTTCACATCATGCCTGACTTGGTTGTGGCTCCAGCTGACATGCTATTCCTGTCGTGGCTGACTTGGTTGCAGCTACAGAGGAGGGTCAATTCATGTCATGTTATTATGATGCATGCAGTACATTTTATGCTGTTCTTTATAAGATACCCCCATTCCCACACACCACAATTGTGCATCATCCCCTGGGGCATAGCCTGAAGGAGGATGGGATGTGTAATGCCCTGATTGGCTATTGTTTTGTGTAAAGTGCGTAATATTTACCATATAAATCATTTGCCTGCTATCCGTGGAAGATTGTCACACACCTTTAAGTAACCTTTACTCTAGTTTATATGGTCAGTCTCCTCATGTCAGTTACTCAGATTGTCATATGGCACACCCCAAATTCTACTGGATCCAGTAGGTTTTTAAAACAAAATTATAATGGAAGGTGCTTTTATAAATGTACTCAAATTTTTATTTTCACCTCTGCTTTTGGTGTTTACATTTTTTTTTTTTTTTTTTTTTGTGTTGATGGTAGATACAACTGTAATATGGAAAGTATAGATTTTGCTGTATAATCTTCAACTGAGAGGTATACATGGTTGATGAGCCAGAAAATTGTATAGACCAATCTTATCAAAAATTTATTTCAGATTTCAAAAACAAATGAAAAAGGGTCCAATAATAAGTAGTGCAGATGTCACAAATGGCCCATAACTTTGGTTATTATTAACATGTTTAGTCCATATCAAGCTAATGAGGTTTATGGGAGTGCAGCGCAGGTCTCTTATTCCACAAACTCAGTTACAAAATTGAAAAAGAAATAATCAGAAGCTATGTATTATAATATAAATGGTACTTGACCTGTTCTTTTATGATATTCCTTGATGTCAGATATAAATTCAAACCAAGTTTCTTGTTAAAAGTTATTGACTGGAATGCTACACATTTTGTGCTAGAGACAGTGGAATGACTAATGTTAGAAAAATGAAGTGACCAGATTCCAGAACCCATGAAACATGAAACCAAGAAGATTACATAATGTTTGATAATTTAAGGATATAAAGAAGTAACTACATTGTTATTAAATTCTAAAGTAACTACAGGAAATAACACAGTAGGAAACTTAAAAAATATGTCAGCTTATAGTGGAGAGATGATATACTGAGTTGTTGGAGAAGATCAATATGAGAATATTCCTAAATAATCTTCTGTTATCCGCAATGCTTTTAAATTTCTAGATTTGTGATGTAAATTATGATGCAAAATTTATTTTTGAAAATTCCTCAAGGTTTGTCCAATTTCATTTCCAAACGTTATCCACTTCAGCACAAGCAGCGCATCTATCACAGCAGCACCTACAGCTACTACTCCCACGCTCAGTGTAAGAGGATTAGAAGAAAAGGTGAACAAGTGGGTATCTGAGATGCGAGAACAGGAGGAGCGACTGATGAGGCAGGCTGCACATGTCAATGCTTGGGACCAGCTTCTTCAGAAAGGGCATGACCAGGTTCAGCAGCTTCGTGACACCCTTAACACTGTGGAAGTAGGTGGAAGTTACAGTTGGCAAGTTGTCACATGGTTTTAACCATATTCTGGAAAATGGGCATGCCTACTCTGTTGTAAGAGGGGTATGTAGACCCACAATATGTGATTTTTCTGGTGCTAATGCCCCATGATCTTTGTGATATTATTGTCATAAAAAATAGCATGTATTCTAAATGCTTTTGAGTGGCTTTTTCCAAAATTGAGTAACTGCGTATGTATATAGTATGTCCAATTATGCCAGACACTGGGAAGATAATTTATTATTCCACAAAATTGGTATGAGGTACAAATAAGTCTGAATTTCAGTTTGTATTAGTATATTCAGCCAATGTTGCCAAGGAAAAGTGTAAACAGGTGAGACAAGTAGCACTCATAATTGGCTCATTGGTGACTTAGTACTAGTGTTGTCAGCGTAAAAACAACTAAAAGGGCGGTCACATTAATCTATTCTGTCCAGGGATCCCTTAACAGAACTGGATGTTTCCGTTGCTGTAAACGGATCTGAGATGAAAATCCCTCTGCAGCGCAAAAACGCTCTGTCGGTATTTCATCCCTGCCTAGAACTTAAATATATTGCTGAAACAAAAACTATAATATAATTACTGTTGAACTCATTACTTAGAATCTTAAAAAAACTATTATATATCATAATGAAAATAAACTTAAATATTAGACACAAAGATATATTGCATCGAATAATGTCTCATTAGATGTTTAGAATAATTCAGATAAACGTTCATTTGACTAACAAACATAAAAATCAACTCTCTTTGATATGCCAAATGCATGGAGCTCTCTTCAGAAGTTATTTATGCCTTCTAGGATAAAGTGAGAGTCAAAGAGCCATTGTGGAACACCAGTCATAAGGATTAGAAAAGCAGGAATGTGAAAAGATTATTAACCCATAATTGACGGGTAGCATTCATAGTGGCCCGGGCCTCGCTGCCGGGGGCTTATATCGTCGCCCGAGCATGCGCGACCACTCATGCCAATTACCAGCATCCCATGCCGTTTCTTCGTAATACTACGAAGATATGTTGTATTTTCAATTTTCATTATTTTTTTACAGTCTCTACTTGCCAAACTTCCTGATAAATCGAGACTGAAGGGTATTTTTGTTGTTATATAGACTCCATAGTTGATCATCATTCGGTCTATAGTCCGAATAAAATAAGCAGTGTGTGGCATCATGGAGTTGAAATTGTCGGTTTGTTGCATTTTTTTTGTTTATTGCATGGTAAAAATGAGAAAGTGTTAGAACCGACTTAATCACACTTTCACTGGCAAAAAAATATTCTTTTGCAGTGATTGTAACAAAAAAAAACTCATGGCATGTCCATGCATACTCTATGGCATGTGCGTACGTGCCCCCGGCAGATGGTCCCGCCATGCCATGGCATGTACGTACATGCCACCCGTCGGCAATGGGTTAATGGATGAAATAAGCACAACTCTGCACAAATATGCATATTTCACTTTTCCTGACCCTGTTATTTTGACCTCACATTTCTAATAAAAAATATAGGTAAATCTTAAATAAAGGTAAAATCTTATTTTAGTAATGGTATGCAGCAGTAAGCCTTATCATCTTAGTGTCCAAAGAGACACTGAATGTAGTGTGACCAATCCCTCTCTGTAGCTGACCAGACTTTGGCAATCCTATCTGGGGATCCTAGGACAGAACAGACTAGTCTGACCTTTGCTTAATAAAGTAAACTCACAGTGGGCATGGTATGTACAGCTACACAGACAACTATCAGGAAAAGGGGTGTCAAACATTCAATAACAAACAGAACCTTATGTTATGTAAGGGTTGGTATTTTGGGGTTCAAATTGGTCTCGTACTTATTCATAATGTATTGAATATTTGATCCAGAATTCCTATGGATTCACAGTGAGGTGATGATCTTATTCCCAAAAAGGATGGAATATGTTTGCAATATGCAGACAAGCCACAAGCCATCTAGGATATAATAATAATCAGTGACAAGTAAACTTTTATTCTGAAGACACCAATGCTGCGAGATATGTATGTATGAGGTCAACAGTTAGATAACGACACCACCCCCTCCTCTCCTATTTTCAACTTCCCTTCACCTGATATTTTGAAGAAAGATTTTTATTTTAATAGAAATAAACGCTAAAACATCATTGAACATATTTGAACCAGAGAATGTGGTCATGAGCAGGGGGAGTGGCCAAATCACCGCAGGGTTGTTCAGGTGGATACACGCAAGTTGACATATGTCGGCCCTAGCTGATTTATAAGCAGCAGATATGTTGAAATCCTTGAGGAGGTTTTCCTATCAACAGTTAGGGCTATGGTGTTTCCTGAAACAGATCCCTTCCATCTTGGTAAAAAAAAATCTGCCCCATCCATACCAGCCATGTTGTCCAGGATTGGTTTCATAAATACCCCAACATCACACTGCTGCCACAGGCAGCCAGATCAGATCTCAACCTAAATGAAAATGTATGAGCGGCCATGTCAAAATATATGCGACAAAACACGCCCAATCGTGAATAATGCCTTGGAAGCATTGGAACATCTTTGATGTGAGGAAAGCCATGCTTTGACCACCAAGTTAGTGCTGCTATACCTCTATGTTTGAACTGTGTTTTGGCATCAGGGGGGAGGGAACACATTATCAAGCTTGAATATATTAGCAGTATCTTATTTTCCTAGTTTTGATCTTAACCCATTCCCGCCGGGTCATGTGTTGACACATCATAGCAAACCGCTCTTTCGGCGGGGTAAGCTTGTACGTGCGGCGACGCGCCAGAGTGCGTGGAGCGGGACGTTTGGCTTCACGCAGCGTACTCCCACGCCCACTGTCTGGCTGTTGCTAGTTTAATTGCTCTCAGAGATTTTGACAACCGGGAATAATGTGTTAATGGAATCATTAGATAATATAATAGCAATAATACATGTGAGTAGCACATGTCAATTCACTCGTTTGACAATGGCTAGCACTTGTGTTCTCTCATATTATGACGATTGACCCAACATTAAAACAAATGTATAAAACAAGCTAATTGATTAGTGACAAAGTATTATACAATATTACAAATTATTTGCAAATTTATAGCCTCTTACCACACATACCCAAGAGTAGTTGGAAAATCGGGAATACCAACAATTTCCTAGCGTTAACAACCATATTTCAGAAAGTATCGTTTGTGTCAGAATGTTTAGCATGTTTTTTAATGAAAGTTTTCTGTGTAGCTGTAAACACATGTCATGTCCGTCAGTTTTGGGTGAAAAATAGGCATTCAAGTGTACATAAATTTGAGTTAATTTTTACAGTCACATGAGTTTTGTGGTGTTCACTTATTTCTGGTATAGCAAAACTTGGATAAACTAGAGTCAGATATCTAAAATAACTGCTTTTTAAAAATGTCAGCATATTACAGTTGTTTGGAAATCCTTGATTATTATTTGAATAAAAAGTTTTTGAACAATGTAAATAATATACATAATATGCTTTAATGTCAGGTGGATCAGCAGAGACTGCAAGCAGAGTTGGATTTCATTCAAGGTCAGCAGCAAGAATTAGAGCAGCTGATTGAACCTTTGGAATCTGCTGCAGCAACTACATCCCCGGCACAGCACCAGGGTGATCGCCAGAGAGAGAACATGTATCACATAGCACAGGCAAGCATCTTTTTTTATTTTAATACATGTTTTAGTCTTGATTTAATTCATTTTTTTCTTCTTAACTTTACAACAAAAAAGGGGTCTGTATTTTACAAAAGAGTACAATGGATTTAGAATCAGTTTTGAGAGGGATACCTTTGTTGTTTTCAGTGAAATTATTATTTAACCCATTGCAGATGGGTTTCTCTAAAAAAAAAAATTGGAGAAATACAAATTTCTGATTTTTCTGGCCTTTGTCATATTCTGTGACTTCTATAGAATATCCTCTCAGTTATATGGAAATTGTAATTAACCGAATTGTAGTATATTGTCTAGCTTAACTTGTGCATTGATAAAGAGCACATGTAATAAAATCACTTTAGCTTTATTTTATGAGGAACTTTTTTTTTTCTTTCTTTCTTTCTTTCATTCTTTCTTTCTTCCTTTTTTTCTTTCTTTCTTTCTGCTTATTTTCCACAACTTATACAATCTATCTTTTATGGTTATGCAGAGGATACAAAAACTGAATCTGCAATACAATATCTATAATAGCTCATATGTTGCTTCAGTGTGTGCAAAAAATTGTGGCAGTAGTTTTAATTTTGTTGTTTAGTTTACCATGTTCTGTGACTTAAATTACAACTTTTCGGTTATATGAAAGTTGCAGTAGGAAAAAAAAAGAAAAAATTAATAATAATAATAATAATAATAGAAACAAATAACAAAATAAATCTTAAGGAACAAGTGGAGGAGACAAATGTTGTGGGGCCCTATGCCTCTCGCTCTAACAAAATCCTTGTTCAGGAGGCCTAATGTGAAAAGGGTGTCCTCATCCACACAACCACTTCTCGTGTTCCAGACCCTGTCCACAACAGGCTATGAAAAAAATACTGAAACATACTGCAAGATTGGAAATATAAGGCAACCTAGTTTCGGTTGTTTTGTAGTTAATGTACTCTATATGTCACAAGGTTGATTGACAAGGAAACAGCATTGTCATTTGTGATTTAGACAAGACTGAAGAGTAAATAGTAAATGAGTTGGATAAAAAAAAGTTGTAATAGCACCTCATAATATCAATAACAATAATAACAGTCGACTGTGATTCAGCTGAGTAAACATATACCTGACAGCAATGAGTTAAGGAACTTACTGATACACAGTATTAGCAAAGGGACATTTACAGCTGTTCACAAAACAGTAGTTTTGAGTCATGAATAGATTTAAAGTAAAGGAAATTATTTGATATAGGCATATATAGGCATGGGTTTATTTGTACATTCATACTAAAATAAATGAAAAAAACTTTCTTGTTTATTTATCATCCTTTTAAGAAATACTAGTTGATGAAGTTATTTACTTTTCAGAACCTTGACTCCCAGCTTCGCCAGATGACAGATGACTTGTGTAAGGTTATTGAGCATTTGAACAACAACAACTCCTCCTCACAGGCCTCTGACCCAGTTACAACAATTGCCAGAGTGCTGTCAGCACACATGGACACCTTAAAATGGGTTGATCAAAACTCTGCATTACTTTCCCAAAAGGTAGATGATCTCTCTAGAGCAGCTGACTCCAAAAGGAGAGACTGAGATGTATATGAAATAATTATTAAGGTATGAAGAAGTTAATGTTAATTTTGATGATGTAATCAATGGCTATATTCTTTCTTTTTTTATTAATATATATTATTACTATTTTCTTAAGGAATACATTTTTCATTTATTAAATTGTTACACCAGTTTAGTTTGAGGTAATTCAAGCAAAATACTTTAATATTTTCATATTGTATATGTTGTTTTCTTCATACAAATTTGACTTCGTATTGTTGTACCAGTTTTGTATTTAAATGCATGGTCTGTAATGCTTTGGATATTAAAGATGTTGAAGTGCTTAAGTGTTTATTCTACCTTTTTCCAGTTTTCTTTAGATCCAAAGGAATGTCAAAAGAAAATTGTATACCCAGACCTTTTGATCCCCATTTATGGCAGTCATTAACTAGATATGGTAATGAGAAAATTGTGTCTGTGATTTTGTTGTGGTTCCCTGAAATTATACAGTATTGCTGTTACAAGTTACATGAGCTATTGTTTTTATACCATACATATTGATATTGTAAGATGATTCATTACTGTTTGTTTCATTCCAAAGTACACCAAGAGCACAGTCTTGAACTTATCTAAAATTAAGAGTGCAGTCATACTAATCAAAAATCATAATTATTTTGCTTCAGTAATTAAGAATAGCTTTCAACACCAATAAAAATGGCTTAAATTGATATAGGAATAAATGACCATAAGTTTGTTGCTGATGATACTGAAATATACTTAATAATCAGTGTTCAGGTGATTGTGTGAGCGAAAAAAAGGAAAACCATAAAGTTACATACGTAAGCTACAGAAGTTCAGATATAAAAAAGGAGAATAGACCCGATTGTCTTCATCACTGAACTTTGCCCATTTTTATTGTATATAAAACCCATCTCCCCTCTGACTTTTGTCTGCTTCCATATAATTCAACCCCATGCCAAAGGGTAACAGAAATCTCTGTATGTTATGACACTTGTACACATGACATGTCCAGAAGGGGTTAACCCTTTATGGGCCAGTCACGTGTACAAACATCATAACAAACCGCTTGGTCTGCGGGATACGGCTGTACATGTGGCACTGCTCCAGAGCGCATGGTGCGGGACATTCCACTTCATGTAGCAGACTCCCATGCCGTGTCTGGCTGTTGTCAGAAATCAAGAGAGTTTATTACACTCAGAGATTTCTGTTACCTGTTGGCATAGGGTTAAAGTTAACCTATTAATATAAACTAGAATCTGTATTTTTTTACAAAATTAAGGAAATACAAGTAAGAATGGATATTGAAATACAAAATACTAAGTAAGTAGAAAATAATTATGTTAACGATGAGTATATTAACCCATTCTTACTGGGTGACATGCTAGGATGTCATAGCGAACTGCATGGTTGGCAGGTTCAGCTCGAACAGGCGGCAACACGCCAGAGCGCGTGAAGCGGGATGTTCAGCTTAACTCAGCAGACTCCCCCACCCCACTGTCGGGCCACTGCCAGATATCACTAGAGTTTAATTGCTCTCAGAGATTTTTGATAACCGGGAATAATGGATTAAAGCAACACAAGGCAATGTCAGCATTACTTACAGATAATAAAGGCTGTTCACATTTCCTGGCTCTGTTAAGAGATATCTAGTTTTCTATTTTTCTAATCATTCATCCTTAACCCTTTATCGCCGGTCTGAATAATTCACTGAGAGTAGTTAAAATCCAGTGATATCTGGCAGCGGCCCGACAGTGGGCGCGGGAGTACGCTGCGAGAAGCCGAACGTCCCGCTCCACTCACTCTGGCGCGTCGCTGCACGTACACGCTTACCCTGCCGAGAGACCCGTTTTCTATCACGTGTATACACGTGACCCGGCGAGAACGGGTTAAAACAACTATACCTTATAACTATAATGTCTCTAACTAATGTGCAATTTAGACTTAGTTTTGTATCTAATGCTTCCTGCTAAGAGACAATGCAGACTTTGTTTTGTTTTCTAATGCTGATTTCTGGAATAATTAGTTCTATTCACTCAAATCTAGTTGGTGACTGGTACTGCTGCAGGATGTGTATAGCATAGGCCACTACTTTGGTTACCTTGCAGCGTGAGTGGTTGCCAGCAGACTACACAGGCTGCTTTAAAGATATCAAACCCCTTTTATTCCTGCCTAAAACTTTTTTATCTGAATCATTATGTATTTCTGTTTGGATTCACATTTTTATGAGATAGACATTTATGTCTAACACAACCAGTTACAATAAATTTATAGAATAATAAGTACTAATTGTAGAAATAGGCCTCGAAATATATTTATTTGTTTTATTTGGTTAATTGATTGTATACAGATAATTAAGTAAGTTTAAATGAAATGTTTTTCAGGCCATGACCCCTGGGCCATACCTACAATATCCATGTCAAGTATTTTCTTAAATTATTTATCATACAGAATGTGTCTTGTGTATCAACTATGTTTTGTGGTCTCATTCCTTTTTTTTGCAGTGTCAAAGGCTTTTGCTTTAATTTTTCATGTGCACAACTTTATAGATTTACAGTTTCTGAGTGACACGCTACACAAGAGAGACTACCCTAATGATAGAAAGGTAATTTTCTAAGTTTGTTTTTTAATTTTTGGCAGATTTGATCAAAGTCACCCCTTGAACACATTTTTTGAGTTTGAAAAAAAATGATATGCTTGATCTGTGAGGTTTAGGAGAATTTGCTTTTCAGACTACAATTCTAGTCCATTTGCCTTGTTTTGTACTTGCCAGCTATCCTTCTACACCAGATTTGCAGAAAATAAATGGTGAAAAAAGATTTTGGCAGGTCAGTGAAAGCTCTTCAGGTAACAGGAGCCATAAACCATAATTTCTAGCTACTAGTTATATAAAAGATGCAAAGTAATTTATTTCAAGTATGGATAGTTTTGAGGCCCACTTTAAATTCTACTTCTATTTTTTATGAATATGCTCCAAAATGAGTACCCTATATATAAATTATTTTTGAAAATCTATAAATGTTACATAGTTAAGTCATTTATGAATATATATTTAAGTTTTGTGTCATAATTAAAACTGATATGCACCTTTTTTTTTTTCAGCTACTAAGTGAGGCTATGGGCAGGTATAGCATGGGGAAAAACTTGCTTGGCAGTTGAGGTAATGGTGGTAACTACCTTGTTCTCAGGCTCATACCTGCTCTGTAACCTTACTTTTTCATGATACTTGTCAAGTCTATTGAAAATGCCAAGTAGCAGTAGCCTCAGTGGTTATTTTCTAAACCAAATATGATTCTATATATCATAAAGTATATGCCAAAGTCAGACACACTGGAGAAAGAGAAAGTAAGCTTCATCTTTTCATTAGGGAAGCGCATTTTAAATATCAGGCGGAGCACCCTTTAAAGGGAGAGAGGAAGTCTGGAATAGAGAGAGAGAATGAAAGTCAGAGTATGCACAGGACGCTAGTTTTTCTACCTTGCTATAATCTGATATTTCCACTGAAAGTTTTTACTGCATCTTGGCGATTCAGTAATTTTAGCTCTAACAGGTCATTCTTTTCCTTTTCCATTCCCAAAAGCTGGCTTCTCTTTATACCATTTGTTTACTTTGCATATTTAGTCTCCCCTAAACCCTTGCTCGTTGTTGTAGGGGAGCTTAGAAGACGGAGACTGGGACCCAATGTAGGGGATCATCCCTACCTTGGACCTCAGCCCTTGCCTCAAATACTTTTGCATGGTCTTTTCTTCTCCCCCTTTCCTTTCCTGCTCTTCTTCATCATCCCCTTTTGTCCACTTCTTAACCCATTGCCGACGGGTGGGATGTACGCACATGCCATGGCATGGCGGGACCATCTGCCGGGGGCACATACGCACATGCCATAGAGTATGTATGGACATGCCATGAGTTTTTTTTTGTTACAATCATGGCAAAAGATTATTTTTTTTGCCAGTGAAAGTGTGATTAAGTCGGTATTAACACTTTCTCATTTTTACCATGCAACAAACAAAAAAAATGCAACAAACCGACGATTTCAATTCCATGATGCCGCACACTGCTTATTTTATTCGGACTATAGACCGAATAATGATCAACTATGGAGTCTATAAAACAACAAAAATACCCTTCAGTCTTGATATATCAGGAAGTTTGGCAAGTAGAGACTGTAAAAAATAATGAAAACTGAAAATACAACATATCTTCGTAGTATTACGAAGAAACGGCATGGGATGCTGGTATCTGGCATGAGTGGTCGCGCATGCTAGGGCGAGGATATAAGCCCCCGGCAGCGAGGCCCGGGCCTCTATGAATACTACCCGTCAGTTATGGGTTAAAGTGTGAGAGTTGTGCTGAAAGGAAGAAAGGCTGACTTTGTGTCTCATGAATGGCTTCTGGGAGCCATGAGCACAGTATTCCCTTGGTTAAAAGTGTATCTCTTACCCCTCATGGGCACCCTGAGGGGTAGACCATTTCCTCTCCCCATTTATTTCAGGCTCACCATGGCCAATAATGAAGATGTTTTACCCTTATTAGGGGCATTGAGGCTTACCCTTACATCAACCAGCCTCTTTAAATTTGATTTCATTGGTTTCCTGTCCCTTGCCTCTCCTTTGACCACGACTCCGACTGATACTAATCCCCCCCCTCAATGTTTGTAGTCAACCCTACCAATGCTGAATTCCTGGCCAACCTCACTGGTTCCTTAACCCATTGCCGACGGGTGGCATGTACGCACATGCCATGGCATGGTGGGACCATCTGCCGGGGGCATGTACGCACATGCCATGGTGTATCTATGAACATGCCATGAGTTTTTTTTTTTTTTTACAATCATGGCAAAAGATTATTTTTCTGCCACTGAAAGTGATTAAGTCGGTTTTAACAACAAACTGACGATTTCAACTCCATGATGCCACACACTGCTTATTTTATTCGGACTATAGACCGAATAATGATCAACTATGGAGTCTATATAACAACAAAAGTATCCTTCAGTCTTGATTTATCAGGAAGTATGGCAAGTAGAGACTTTAGAAAATAATGAAAACTGAAAATACAACATATCTTCATAGTATTATGAAGAAATGGCATGGGATGCTGGTATTTGGCATGAGTGGTCGCACATGATCGGGCGACGATATAAGCCCCCGGCAGCGAGGCCTGGGCCTCTATGAATACTACCCGTCAGAAATGGGTTAATACTTGTACCGGAACTGTTTCTGTCTCTCCAAATGATTGTTCTGTCTACGACAAGGACTGGTCAAACTGTGAAAACAACTTGCTTGTATGCCTCATCGACTATGATGCAGTGGCAGTCCAATGCTATACTATTCCTCCCAGAGACCAATTCAAGTTCTACACCATTATTGCCAAGATTAGCTTACGTAGACATGACCTCCCCATGAAGTTTATATTGGTGGAGCGTCCTGTCCTGTCCAACCATATCGACCCCTTCCCTGTCAATGTCAGAAAAGTTGCCATTTTGGCCACCCAGCCAAACACAGTCACTCTACAGCCTACTGCCCTCTATGTGCCCAACTTAGGCACAACCTGTGGTGGCTCCCATAATGTATTTTATAGGAGCTGCCCTGTCTACAAGCTAGAATCTGAGGTAGCAGTTATCAGATTCAAACTAAGCCTCACTCTACAAGAGGCCAGACAAGAAGCATGCCGATATAGTTTTTCTCTTTCTACCTATTCCAAAACTGTACTTCAGTCAGCTCCCCTCCTATCTGCTCAAGATGTCTCAGCATCTCCCCCAGTATCTCTTCCCTCTACCCCAAACCACCCCAGTCAAATTCCTTTTCCAGTCTAAATCCAGATACTCCAAGCTCTACCACTTCCCTGGTGCCTACCCCTCCCCCCTCCTTTTCACTCTTCCTGTCGTACCAGACAATCTAAATGTTCCACTCCATCTTCTACTCATCCTTTTCTACACCCATCTCTCCATCTGCTCCTCAGACATCTATTCCCTCTTCTCCTCAACATAAGAAAACCTTTGTTTCTCAGACCTCCTCACTCAACTTCTCTCCAGAAACTCTTGAAGACATCCAAAGGTTCATAAACATGTCTCAAGAGAATGATCCACTCTCTCATCCACCCTCTAATCCCTGTATTTAAAGGGAGAGAGGAAGTCTGGGATAGAGAGAGAGAGAATGAAAGTCAGACAGAGTATGCACATGACACTACTTTTTCTACCTTGTTATAATCTGATACTTCCACTGAAAGTTTTTACTGCATTTTGGCAATTAAGTAATTTTGGCTCTAACAGGTCATTCTTTTTTAAATTATATGTTTCAAAGTGTGTGAGTGAATCAGCTCTGTACTTTGAGCATTGCGGTATCCAAACTGGGTAGGAGAGAGGAGGATGTGGGATTCAAGGAACCACATTCAGCGGAGGTTTACCATTTTTCTAGTTATCTGTATAGGCAACTAGTGAGAGCTATGGGATGGAAATCTTGAGGGTGGGTGCCAGATTTAATGTGTTTCAAGAAAGGTAGGATAAGGGCCATTGGAAAGGAAAATTTCCAGTTTTCTAAATAATGTTGAAAATTGCCAGTAAGGACAAGGAGATTGTTATGGGATGTCAGAGCATATGGTAGTGTTTCTCAGGGCCTCCATGTTTGTTGCAGGACAACTATAAGGCAGAAATGGGGTAAGCAGAAGAAAAATGTGATAAGAGCTGATGACTGGCTGGGTATGTATCACTTGTAGCAATAACTGTTCCATGCAGCACACTTCAATTAAGTGTTCCACCATGGAACACATTGGGATGTATATGGTCGGGATGTTTGGGGACAGCAGTAAAGGCTGCTGTCAGGTCAGTGTGTGAAATCTGAAAGCATGTCTGAGATGGAATAGAAGAATGATTGTGGAAGAGGAAGACTAAAAAGAGAGGTAAAAGTATGCCAAAGCACCAGAATGGGGGGTTTGGGAGCGGGGCATAGGAAGTAGGAGAGACAAATGTGATCCAGCAGTGAAAAAAGATGCAAATAATTGTGCAAAGGACAGTGGTTTGAGAGGGAGGTGTAGTAGTAGTAGTAGTAATAGTGTTGTTGTTGTTGTTGTTGTTGTTGTTGTTGTTTTTGATGGACAAGTATAGAGGATGTAGAGAGTGAGGGGGTGATACAAAATGATAATTGGGGATCAGTAAAGGAGGATGTATGAGGCAAGTTTCTTGGAGACAATGAATGGGTTGTAGGTTCAGGTCTGTGAGAATGAAAACCTTGAATATTCCACTGCAGAAGAGCCATTATGGGTGTCAGAGAAGTAGGAGGAAGGGGAAGGAGGTGTAATATCAAGTTCATCAACAAAGGAAGGATTTGGGGAAGGAGAGAGAATGGATGAGAAAGTCATGTCTTGGGAAGTTTTGGATGTCCTCAAGGATTTCTGGAGGGGAGTTGGGTGGGGAGGTTTGGGAAATGGAGTTCTTTTGAGGAGGTGAAGAGGAGGTAGACATCTGAGGAGTAGAAGATGTAGGTGTAGGAGAGGATGTTGTAGGAGAAGTCTGGGTGAAATGTTTAGATTGGTACAATGGGTAGGAGAAGAGGAGGGGCAGCATAGGGGGAGTTGTGAATATTGGAGTATGTGGATTGGGGAAGTAGAGCTGGGAAGGTGAGGAGTAGTGGGGAAGAGGTACTGAGGAAGATGTAGAGACAACTTGGGTTTAAGGGAGAGGATAGAATTGGAGTGGGGAGTGGTAGAAAAACCTTGTCAGTGGGCTTTCTGTTTGGCCTGTTATATTTTGAGGCCAAGTTTGTATCTGAGAACTGCTACCTCAGACTCAAACTTGTAATCAGGGCAGTTCCTATAAAAATAAATTATGGGAGTCACCACAATTGCACAACTGTGATTGTGCAGGGTAATTTGAATGGTCATGACCAGGTTGCACACATAGAGGCAATGGGCTGTGGAGCGATGGTGCTTTGTGGGATGACCAAAATGTCATGTCTGTGGAAGGCAATCTTGGCAATATTGATGTGGGACTTATGGTGGCCTCTGTGAGGAAATGTGTAGCACTGTATTGATTGTGCATCATAGTCAATGAGGCAGGCAAGCAGGTCATCTTTACAGGCTAACCAATCCTTGCTGTAGACAGGGCGATCAGCCATGGAAACGGAGACAGTTCTGGTACAAGTATTAACCCATTGCCGACGGGTGGCATGTACACACATGCCATGGCATGGCAGGACTAATTGCCGGGGGCATGTATGTACATGCTATGGTGTATGTATGGAAATGCCATGAGTTATTTTTTGTTACAATCACGGCAAAATATTATTTTTCTGCCACTGAAAGTGTGATTAAGTCGTTTTTAACACTCTCATTTTTACTATGCAAAAAAAAAAAAAAAAAAAAAAAAAAAAAAAAAAAAAAAAAAAAAAAAAAAGAAGAAGAAGAAGAAGAAGAAGAAGAAGAAGAAGAAGAAGAAGAAGAAGAAGAAGAAGAAGAAGAAGAAGAAGAAGAAGAAGAAGAAAGAAAGAAAGAAAGAAAGAAAGAAAGAAAAAGAAAGAAGCAGCAACAAATTGACGATTTCAACTCCGTGATGCCGCACACTGCTTATTTTATTCAGACTATAGACTGAATAATGATCAAGTATGGAGTCTATATAACAACAAAAATACCCTTCAGTCTCGATTTATCAGGAAGTATGGCAAGTAGAGACTTTAGAAAATAATGAAAACTGAAAATACAACATATCTTTGTAGTATTACGAAGAAATGGCATGGGATGCTGGTATTTGGCATGAGTGGTCGCGCATGCTAGGGCGACGATATAAGCCCCCGGCAGCAAGGCCCGGGTCACTATGAATACTACCCATCGGGAAAGGGTTAAGGGAGGAGTGGGGTTGGGCACGAGCAGGTCTACCAGTGAAGTTAATCAGGGTACATAGTATGGGCCTGGGACTCAGATGTAACTGTGACAAGGCATGAATGATTGTAAGGGCTGCAGAAGGAAATTTTGCCTGCTTGTGTTTCAAAGGCATTGGTGGAAGAGGAGGGTATTGTCGGAGTAAGGGGCTGTTGGGGGAAATATACAAAAAATTGATCCCACTTGGGTTGTCAAAAGGTTTGAAGAAGTGGGAATGGCAGAGAGACGAGGACCGGAGGAAGAGGGAGGGGTATATTGTGAGGTATTGCAGGGAGGATGACCATAACAATTAAGAATAGTAAAATGGGAAGATTGTGCAGGAGATGGGGTGGAGCATGATGGGAGAGAGGAAGGGGAGTCTTTTGAATGGTGAGTTATAACCTAGGTAGAGTTGATATCAAGTCTCAAGGAGGGGGGTGCAGTAGCAGTGGTTGGATCAAAGGAGAGTAAGGTTCTGTAAGCCAAAGAAGTTAGATTCAGAGGCAAGCTAATAAGGGGACAAGACTCAATGCCCCAAATAAGGGTACAAAATCTTCATTATTGGCCATGGTAAGCATGCAGTTTCTGAGGAAGATAAACAGTCTACCCCTCAGGGTCAACATGAGGAATAAGGGCCAGATGATTAACCATCTGGGAATACAGTGTCTGTGGCTTCCTGAGGCTGTTCATGACTGGCACAGAGTCAGCCTTCCATCCTTTCAGTACAGCTCTCACACCTCAGGAATGGGACAGGGGAAGGGATTGGAGAAGATATGGAAAAGGAAAGGGGGAGAATAAAAGACCATGCAAAATGGATTGATCCGAGTGAAAGGCATAAGGTATGGACGAAATCCAACATTAAGCCTCAACACCCCCACAATAACAATGGACATGGGATTAGGTGGGTTGAGCAAATTGGCTGTCATTGGATATCAATGCTGATATCTTTAGTTCTGTAATATCATTCCACTGGTAGAAGGAATAAATGAGGAATAGGCTAGAATAGGCACACTGCACTCCATATGGAGTAACATTTTAGGAACAGTATTCAACTGACATATCTCCTGAAATATGATGGCTAATGACAAATAAACATGAAAATATTTTAAAATCTGAATGCAGCTTGATGATATACCAGGTGAAGTAAAGTAATAAAAAAATAAAAAAATAAAAATAACTAGACTTCTCAAGCAAGTTTTTACTTTTTTTAGCTTCAGAAACCATTCCACAAATAAATAAACATGAAAATATTTTACATTCTTCTTTTACAGTCATTTTGTAAGTATAAGAAGAGCTGTAAATTTTCCATGTTTCTTGGTGGTGCTAAACATCCAGAACCTAGCACCTTTAGTTCCAGTTTTCATCTAATTTTTATCAATTGTCTTCATTCCAAATTCATAAAAGTAAACTTGTGAAAGTAAAACTATACAAGGTAATATATATTAAGGATCTACTTTTCTTTTGGCTGGATTGTTTAGGCTTGACAGGCAGAGTTGAGATAATATTAGGGTTAGGTTAATACAGTTGAATCACTGTTTTGTGACAGTTCACATTTTAGTCTAGTTAAGGTTAAGTTAGATTCCTTGAGCAGATCTTAGTAAAGGTATGTAGGGTAGTTTGTTTGTGTTATTGTTTATGTCACATGTTGGTTACAGTAATGATTTTTGAACTAGTAGGTGCCACATGATTTTTTTTTTCTATATCTATATCTGTTTGCCTATCTATCTACCTGTCCATCTGTCTAAGTATATGTATGTATGTAGAGTCAGAAAAAACTATCATTACCTTTATTTGTGGTCAATGAGGAACTAAATACGTCTTTATGTTAACACCAGATTACAGTGCCAACTACCTTGGTTCACTATTCCACACCTCTGCGTCAGTTTTTCATATTAGTTTGTTTTTCTGACTGTACATATCATTCTGAGAATGTATGTATTTATCTATCTAGCCTCTTCTCTTTTCTCTGTTCTTTTATTTTATGTACATGATAATTGAGGCTAATCATTATACCTTCTCAATGTAAATTCCAAGTTAAGGAGGTAAACAGTTTGGACTTTACTTCATATCAATATTAATTAATACCTTATGATATAATTTAATTGGCCTTCATTCTTACATTTGGATTCAACAAGCAGTTTCTTTTTGCAGTGTAAAATTAGCAGTAAGGTAAGCACTTACATAAGGTATTATCAACATAAAATTTTATTTGTACATGACAATAAATTTGAAAATACTTAATATTAATTAAACTTGTATATGCATATATATCTACTATAACTTATATAGTTTTCTATAAGATGGCCAAGGTAATTTCTCCTGTTCACGCAAGCCATAGGTATGCAAACTAAAAATTTAATGACCATATTTTTTCATTGTGATTTACAAAATAAATTCACAACTAACTGCAGGCCAACATAAGTCATCAAATGCTTGTTGGAAACAAGAAGAGCATCAAGCTGTACATACTTGATAAAATACATCATTCAACATTCTAGCATAACGTGTTTTTGAAGTGAAAAAACTGCTGAGTCCTGATACAGAAATTCTTACTTGTTTTCTACTGAGGATCATAGTTCATGAAATGTAAGAATGATTAATCCTTTTCCGACAGGTAGTATTCATAGAGGCTGGGGCCTCTCTGCCGGGGGCTTATATCGTCGCCCTAGCATGCGCGACCACTCATGCCAAATACCAGCAACCCATGCCGTTTCTCCGTAATACTACGAAGATATGTTGTATTTTCAGTTTTCATTATTTTCTAGTCTCTGCTTGCCAAACTTCCTAAATTGAGACAGAAGGATATTTTTGTTGTTATATAGACTCCATAGTTGATCATTATTTGGTGTATATTCCAAATAAAATAAGCAGTGTGCGGCATCATGGAGTTGAAATCGTTGTTGTTGTTGTTGTTTTTTTTTTTTTTTTTTTTTGCATGGTAAAAATGAAAAAAGTGTTAAAACTGACTTAATTACACTTTCAGTGGCAGAAAAATAATCTTTTGCCGTGATTGTAACAAAAAAAAAAACTCATGGCATGTCCATACATACACTATGGCATGTGTGTACGTGCCCCCGGCAGATGGTCCCACCATGCCATGGCATGTGCGTACATGCCACCCGTCTGCAAAGGGTTAATTAGAACAAAATTCTATGATTTTTGAGAATGATAATAGATTAGTATAACTTTGTTATGAAACAAATATGCATACAAGCATGACTGTTGCACAGTCTTAATTTTCTTTAAACAAGTAGCATTACTGCATTGTTTCTTTTAGCTGTGGCCTGACATTTTTCTTTGTTTCTATTAAGGACTACATGTTCATATTTCTTCACTGTACAGCAAATAGGCTTTGAATAGCTTATTCATAACTATGTCAAGCAACCATCATATATGATTGGAGCTCCCCCTCAAAAAAAAAAAATGCTTTGGACTCATATCACCACAATTGCAAATCTAGATAAGTTATCACTCGTTTTTTTTTTTTTTTCTTTCTTTCTTTCTTTTTTTTTTTTTTTTTTGGGGGGGGGGCTAAGAATTAAAATCTTTGTCTTATTAGGCCAATCTCTTATCAGTATCATATTTACCATTTACCAAAAGCAGTTTACTCTGGAAGGGAACTAAATTCTAAAGAAGTCAAATATTTGAATACATTCTTTATGAAACAACATTGTTAGGACGGTGATAGAAATTTTAGGCATTAGTGAGAATATAGATGGGGATAATAATACATAGTCATTAGAGGGTAAGTAATTAATAACTGCTAAAAGCAACTACAAGAGGGGTCATTGGCAGGAGCATTGAAATGTACCATAGAGACTTTTTTCCATATACATGGGGATGTTTCATGAATCTATAAACTGAGATATGTGGGGAAACCTGGAATGTGAACAGCTCACCAATAATTGTCATAGAAATAGATCTGAAATAATGTCCTTTCATAATCTGGATATTTGAGTATAAAATATATCTATAAATGCATGATGAAACCTTGAAGTCACACAGGAAGGGAAATTACAATATATATGCCCAAGTGACAATAGATGTGTTGCAAGTGCCACTTTATGCATACATCACTGGTACATTACTATGAATGATTGATGGACTATATTTCAAAATAAAATCAAAGGTATACATTAGGCTGGAAATAGCAATGTACTCAAATGATAACTACTTTTGTAGGGTATCTTGGTAATAATATGCTTCTTTCTGAGGTCTTACATATCATTCTTTTCCTGAGACTGCTATCTTTAAAAGTTTTGTACATCTTGCTTTTTTTTTAATCACAGTATTTGCTTTAATTGAGTACACTGCATCAACCTAGCCATATAATTAAACACTGAATAATGTAGGATTACCAAGTAAAATATGTTATATTTCTACTTATAACACCCTATAAACTGAAGGATTTTTAAAAAAAGGCTGTCTTTATTAACTGGTAGATTTTTATACCACATATAGCACTTTTACAAATACAAGGAATTTTAGTGTACAGGATTGGGTTATTTATAATGGCATAAGAAACATGGTTAGATGTGGCAGGAAGCCACTAATAGAGATTTCATTTTCTTTTTGAAACTGTAACCATCTTGTATCTGTGAATTACATCCATTAGACATGAAACTGAATAAGACATAAAAGCAAATGGGAAAGATATCTTTGAGCATTTAATAAAATATAAATGAGACTATAACAAAGGCAAGTGGGCCAACTTTTATAGTTTTTATAATTTTTTGTTTAAAGTTTGGTGCACCGTGGGTAAATGCAACTCAAATATAAAAACCTTAATCTACATAAATAAAATTACTCAGATGGGAAAACATGACTTCATACAGCAATTCCTAATACCTAAAAATACAAGATAATGACTTTATACATGGTATCTGTCAAAGCAAATGATGGAGAAACACATTGTTATAGATAGAAATGTAGAATGGAGTAGAGCTGGTGAATATAGTACTATTAGTGGTTATCAACAAGTCTAAAATACAATTTCACTATAACTTGTGAGTAGCAGCCATGAAGCTGAATTCCCAAGCGGGGATTGCCTATGTAGTGGAGAACATGGTTTTATTAGTGAATGGTCATTTAGCATAACCTGTCAGTTATCACCAAGCCCAAAAAGTTATCTTTACCACAATCAAAAGATACTGTACTCATAAAACTTAAAAAAGACCAAATTCAATACATGTATATTATGTATGGACTGGTTCATAACCCTTACAGATAAACAATGTTTTCCCCCAAGGTCACCCAAAATATCATCTGAGCCTAAAATAACAGGTCACTCTCAATATGACTACTGATTGAAGTTGGTCAATTATCATGCACCGCAGCCTTTTATATTCATTTCAGATTGTAGGGACCTGTACTTATATAATTTTCTTTCATTATTATTCATGGCAAGCCTGCTACACCAACTAGCACCCATTCAGTATATGACAGATTCTTTTTCTTTATAAAACACTGGTCTTGCTCAATTTAATCCATGTAAGGACAACTTTATAACATTAAAACATGGAGGTGATATATATTTATATATATTATACATATTTCTTTCACTGTTAATAGTACACAACTGTCAATTATTCTGTATATATTTTAGCACAAGTATAACTAGCACATTTTGCATTCAATCTACTGTCATAGAATTATTTAGAATATGGATAATATCTATTTTGGAGAGCAGAACACACTGCTATAACACAGTCATAATATTCTTCTTGCCTGTTAAATCTGTAAAGCAATCTTTTGGCTCATACTACAGGATACTAACCTTTGGAAAGACAGATCTCTGAGAAGACTATTGATACATTACATGAGGATTATAACCAGCATTTTATCAGCATTTGTACTTGCATGTACACACTGTATTACATTATAATTCAGCAAGTCACAAATGCTGGCACTATAAAAACCAATTAAGGCAACTAATTTTCCTTTTTGACTGGGGAAAGGCCAAGTGATAATGAAACGTTAAACAGATCCTCTGTATCACACTCGCACAAAAGCCACACTACGAGAGGCTGAGGCATTGGGAACTGAACCCTTAACCCCTTTTGTGAGTTGGGTGATGGAGGGAGGCCTTCCAATTTCTCAACCACACAAGGCTGAGTTTCAAAGGTCCAGTGCTACTATCACATTTGGAGTTTCTCATAATCACACTCAGGCAGCATACAAGAATATGAACAAAACTGCAGATTTTACAGCAACAGATCTGGAAAGAAGATATACATATACTGTAATATAACTGATTTTGTGAACTATGAATGCTTTTAGTATCAGTTAAAGATCAGCT
>NC_051395.1:19123187-19135687 GCF_015228065.2 Penaeus monodon | reverse complement strand
CACTTAACATTCTCGTTCTCCATATAACCATATTCAAAACTGACAATTCAATTTCATCCCCCCCCCACCCACCCAGAGTTGCGGGATGGTCTCTTTCATATTTTTGTCATCTCCTTCAAATAGTCTCTTGCATATGGTTTAGCACTGACTAAAAAAAAAAAGAAAACTGAAGATAAAATGAATTAGCTAATTATCCAGGTATCAACTTGACTGAATTACCTACAATATAATAAGTATTGTAAGTGCTCTTGGTAGAAAACAATTGACTACTTGACACATCTTAAATAATAATGTATCACTTCAACACAGCCGCCAATAAGAAAACATTTAATCTGATGTACATATATACAGCCAAGCCTCTTTTAAGTCTCATATAAAAAACAACACATAACTGAATGATTTTGTGAATCATGAGAAAAGTAAAAGCAATTTGCAAAAGAGCAGTGATGCCTTTGATTTTATTTGATTTTAATATTGTTATGTTGATAACCTACACCTTCCTTATACTGAACTTTAATACAATTTCCCTATAGCTTTCTCACGTGGTTAATGTTCTATATGCCTAAAGGAAAATTAATAATATTGTGAAAAATCATAATTTTGCACATAAGGCTATACCTACTAAAAAGAAACAAAAAAGAAAAAAAAAATTATTGGAAAGAAAAATGTTCAAACTAAAGTTGGAGAAATGGGTATCATTCAAGGAAAGAGATATCAGAGGTATAGGACATCATATAAACAAAGATGTATTATCAAATCAATTTTAAAGTGATGCACACAGTTTGTTTCCTGGTAGAGTGTGCTGCCTGCCTTGTTTCATGTGCTGCTATAGGAAAAATATTCAAAATGATGGAGAGAAAGGAAGATATATGCAAGGTCCCATGCTCGTAAACAATATAAAAGTAATGACTTTGGATTTTAAGGGGCCAATATTACTGCTAAGCCTACTCTGCATTGATATTCTAAAGGTAAATTGTTACCCATAACTGAACATCCAAAGACAAAGTAAAGCTTCATTAAATGAGTAAAAAGTCTCAGCTCTCCTTGGCAAGAGTTCCTAAACAATCTGTTCAGTTAATGCAGGTTGTAGTGTGAGTCTGTTGTCATCTGATCCTTCTATCTGTACTATAAAAACTTTCAGAGGCCTCTGAACACCAAAGAAAAGTGCAAAAAAAGTTGTGACCTTAATGATAGGTAATATACAAATGCTTACATTACCAACCTTTCAGTCCTTGAAGTCTGTAATTTGTTACAATGTTGAATTTAAGTTCAATGAGCTTTTAAAGATGTTTCACTGCACATTAATTAAGAGCTTGGATATGAACATTTATTCTTCCTTTTATTTAATCCAGTGGAAATATGGATGTATAAATTATATCCCTTTTCTGTGTGTCTTTTTGTTGAGCTCCTTCAAGACAAATAACTAAATGAAATTTTAATATTTTTTTCTAACAAGTTTAAAATATACCAACAAAGACTGTTTGAATAGTATAATTTGATTTTTATTTCAACAATGTAATTGCACATGAGGGTTTTATGATCTGGGATTTTAGACTAAAATAAATATAATGTCTTCAGTATACTCATGCAAACAAAACAATTTTTTGTGGGCAAAGAAAAGAACAAAATGTAACTGAAAACATAAAAAGGACTCCACCTAAAGGCAGGTTTAAAGGAGAACTGAAGCCAAACACCCATTTTTTAATTTCATGACCACCTGATAAGTTAGAAATTACACTTCAGTCATTCAAACATTCAGCCTATCTTTTCATTAACTATTTCCTCACATGCTCCTCTTCAAGGAGCTACAAATGGCTACATCAAAAAAATGTTTTAAAAATAGACTAAGGGTTTTTTTGTGACCTATTTCTGTAAAATCCCTTTTCTGAGAGGTTAGACAATACATTAAATAATGAAGCAGATAAATTGCACACTCAGTAAAGATACAAACTTACCCTTGACTGGTCTGTGCAGGTGTATTATCTACTCCGTTATGATTTACACTATGTACATCACTAATGGTTCCCAACAAGTCTACAGACTGTGTGGGAGTCGTGTCCATGGGCACTGGGGAATCTCCATTCACATGTGGCTCTTCAACTTTAACTGAGGCAATACCACTAATCAGGTCATCGACCATTGAGTTCTCTGTGGCTCGGGTAACCTCAGTATTAGAATGCGTCAATTCAACACCCATGGAAGCTGAAGTCACATCGCGGGGAGGTGTTGCTGACTTGACAGCAGGTGTCTTAGAATCAATTTCAACACCAGCTACTACAGCATTCTCAGAGACTGCATCAGGCTGTGATGGTCTGGATGAGACATCACTTGAGGGCTGAGCAGGCTGTGATGATGCATCACTTTGAGGCTGGCTGGAACCCTCACTCTGGGAAACTAGAGCATTGATCATAGAGTCTGTCATGCTGCTGCTCATGTCACTCTCATTGAAGGCCTTGGTTTCATCAGATGGAGTCTTGGCTTCAGCCTAGAATAAAATAGATAAAATCAATACTAAAGTCTATACACCTCCTCAAATGCCAGAACAGAAAAAGGTAAGGCACAAATGACTTACGTTAAAACATCTATTAGAAAAGAATGGCACATTTTATTATACACAACAAAGTGATCAGACTACACACCCACTCAGTATGAATGTCAATTAACTGTTCACTAATATTCACCCTATTTACATGCTAAAAGCAAAAATTATCTAACTGAATTATATTCTATCTGCACACTTGAACTAAACTCAGTATGCTTTTATATTGTCATATTTAAGTAAAGGGGAAAAATCAAATATAACAATATCAATATTTAACACTGTTCAACAACCTTAACATCCTTTGTGAGAAAAAAGGTGGGACCAGAGAGAGACAATAACCCATTGGCAGGGGCACATGCACTCTTCGCTAATGTTTTGTTTTGACTGATTTTGTTTCTGTACACACAGATGGCTTCACAGGCATTTGGTCACAAAGGAGTCAACTACAATGGCTGACCTCACCTGTCTACCTGAACCTTTGATTATGATAATACTAATAATATTAATAGTAAGAAGAAATATAACTTTTCTTCATGAAAATTGGGTAAACAGATGAGATCAGGTAGGTTGAGAAGTTGACTAACTTCTTGAGCCACCTATGTGTAAATAAAATTAATAAAACAAATCCACAGTGGACTGTATATGTAGCTGAATATACCACACAATTCTACTAATAAATTTCCTAGCAATGTCATATTCCTTATGACAGGAAGAAAATATTTCCAGACTTCCACAGACAGATATATTTATTCACAAAGCCAACATCAGTTACTGCTACACATTTTGCATATTCCTATTCTGAATCAATACAGATTCCTTGGCACAAAATATGCTCTTGGTATTTTAAAATTCATAATGCAAAGCAACATACAGAAAACCAAGCATTACATAAGGCTTGAAAGCATGTAGCACCTGCTACATGAAATGTCGTATTTAAAATACACAATTATACTTTATTACTGGCATCATGAACATCTCTCTTTTTACCTTGGACTTCGAAATATTAACTTCTACTTTATTCCATAATAAAACCTGAAAAAACAATGTGGAATAGAACTCAAAAACAAAACATCCACATTATGAAATACATGTGGAACTATTCTTCAAGATAATTCTCATTTGATCTATATACCTTCTGGTATAGCAATAAGAACCCATAGTCATAAACATAAAAATAATTCTTTAGTTCAACCAATTTGCTGTTTTTCATATTATCTGACTCACTATTGAGAATATAAAATCTTTTCTATGAAAGGAATCAGAAAATAAAATGAGAATACATTAAACACAAAGATAAATAAATAAACCACCATATGCAGTTCCATTCAACCTAAAGGCAAAAAGAGACCTACCTTGGTAGGTGTGTTTGATCCTCCCTTGCCACGAGTCCTTGCCATGATGGCTGCAACACGGCTCTTGCGGGCCTGACGCTCTTCTTCCTCACGGCGAAGTTTTTCCTCTGCCTCAAGACGTTTCTGTTGTTCTACGCGCTCATTCTGAAATACAAAATAAGAAAGTCAGACAAATAGTAATAATCATGAAAATAATGACACATGAGTGATAACATTACGAATAACAGTAACATAATAATAATAATAATAATACCTCTTCCCTCTGCTTCTCCTCTTCTTCCTTTTTCTTTGCTTCTTCTTCACGTTGGCGATCAGCTTCCTCAATTGCCTTTCTCAAGCGCTCCTCTTCAGCCTTCTTCTGTTCTTCAAGCATCTTGAGGTACTCCTCCTCCTCTCTTCTTTCACGCTCTTCTTCTGCCAACTAAACAGAGAGTGTTAGTTTTTCATAAGTTATTTGATCTTATTGAACATAGAATTTTGCTTAACCCCTATGATCCAGATGATATAATCATCAGGTCATGAAAAAAAAATTGGCTATAGGGGCGGGGACATGTTTATGCTGTCATGGGAACATCTGGCTGTGGGCTGGGGTGATGTGAACTTGCTGTCATGTGCATTTCAGCTAAAGGCTGGGGTGACGAGAGACTTACCTTGAGTGCACAAACCTCTTGGAGGGTGATTAGACTCATTTAGCGTTTAGGAGGGGGCTTTTGCAGTATTTCCATTGATAAACGAGTGTAAAATGTATAGTCTGTGAGCCATGACAGGAAAAGAGTCGGCTCAAGAGATGATGCTCTTTCCAGGATCTTATTCCTGGACACAATGACCAGTGGCGCAGGTTGTATTATAGAAAATTGAAGACTACATTTTTTTTCTATATTACACAAATAAAAATATATTACTTATTGTTTTTGTTCTTACACTGAGTTATGGATTACCTAAAAAGATGATAGTCTAGAGTCTGTGCAAGGAAAAATCAAATGACAAAAATGGCAAAAAAATTAAAAATGCCTATGCAGAAAAAGAGAAAATAACACTGCAAAGGGGAGGCATGGAGTCTTGTCTCCACACACAAGTGTTCAAGTGCACCCAGCCTACAAGCCACGCACCCATTTGAATGGTCAATCAAGTAAGCCTAATCCCCATATTTTGGGCCATGTATTGACAGCAGTGAAGCTACCAGATTCAATGAGAGATATAAAAAAAAAATGAAAGGGAATCCGATAAGAAAAAAAATAATAATAATAAAAAAAAAATAATAATAAAATAAGATAAATAAATAAATAAAAGAAAAGAAAAAAATTAATAAATACATTCTTACAAACAGCAATTAGAAAAATTAGCAGGAAACAAAAAGTATAATTCCTGTATTCCAATTACATGATTTGGCATCTTTAATATTGGCTGTATTAAAAAACAAAATATTAGATGCAAATACTTAGATTTAAATACTGAAAAATGCCTCATGGGAATACTGTAAATACACTTGACTTTCCTTTTCCTGATCAAAACATACCTGTCTCTGGCGTTCCAATTCAAGCTCTCTTTCCTTGGCCTCTCTTGCCTGACGCCGCTTTTCTGCAAGGGCTGCCTTGTAATCCTCCTCAGTTGCATACCCAGTGACAGGCTTATCTGCTGCCTTCTTAATCATGGTCTTCTCTGATTCCTCAGTTTTCTCCAAGTTCTCCTGAGAACCTTCCATTTCCTTTGCTTTCGGAGTTTCATTGTTTTCAGGCTCTTTTGCAACTGATTCTTGCGGCTTAGCAGGTGTGAGCTCCTCAGTTGGCTCCAATTTAGCATCAGTGTCATTTACTATGGGTTCAGCAGTGGGTTCAGCAGTGGGTTCAGCAGTGGTTTCAGCAGTGGGTTCAGCAGTGGGTTCAACAACCTTTTCAGGCTGACTCTCCTCAACAGGGGCCTGAGCTGGGGCCCCCTGACTGGCATCTGCAGTATCAGGCTTTGCTTCTGTTGTGGCATCAGTTTCTGTCAGCTGCTGTTTAGTTTCTTTGTTATTCTGCTCAGCAGGTTTGTCTTCCTTTTGTGGAGAGACCCTCTTTTCTTTTGATCCAGGAAGAGGTTTGCTTTCAACTGCCGGAGAATGTAGAGGGGTCGTCTTTGGAGTAGTCTTGGTCTTTGGTGTTGACTTACTCTTCTCTACAGCTTTTTTAGCTGCATTCTCAGCCTTAACCTGTGACGGAGTTTTCTTGGGTGTTGTGGCTTTTACTGGTGTGCGTGCTGGAGTGGCTGGAGCACTTCTGTCAGAGCCTGCACTCTTGGCCCTTGCTGGTTTTGTAGATGAAGTTGAGCCAACAGACACTGAAATAATTGTCACATCATATGAATAGTGGAGCATAAAATACATTAAGTAAAAGAAGTATGTAAGCCAAATCATGGAAGGCCAGAAGGCCTAGAAATTACTCTACAAAAGCTTTTTGGAAAGAAAGAAGAACAGAAGATCTGAAACAGCAGGCAAATCACAAGGCAAAGCAAAGAAGGTTTGGATAGAGAAAACACATACATTTCCTCTCCATGGGCCTGCTTTCCCTGGAGGGTGGAACGGCATCTCTGGGTTTATCAGCTGAAGAGAGTGAAGATCCAGCAATGCTGAGAGGGCGAGGCTTGCGGGGAGAAGTGCGGGATCTGAGGGACACTTGGCTGCTGTTGTTTGATCCCTGACTCAATGCAGAAGTGGGACGTGAGGGAGAGTTCGGGGTGACCGTTCCACTGCGCATGCCTGTGGGGGCAGAGCAAGCCAGCACGCTGTGTTAAGCTGGGCTTCAAACAATATACAGAAGCCAGCATAAGCTTGACAGACACACAAACACATATATGACATGACAAGTTTATCCATGGAAAGTTTTATGGACAATATGCTCATCTGGTCTTTCTAGCAATGTCTAATTAGAGTTGATTTTAATGCAAATGAATTGTAGATATGGCATCAGATTACCATCTTAGCAAGTTTGAATCTCTATTCTATCATAAAGCACAGAACACAGAGCAAGAAGTTGCTACATTAATATAATTAAGACAGGTTACTATACAGGACATTCAAAGTTCTAGAACACATGAAGTACATCAAAGAGGAAAAAAGAAGATGAAGGACCTAAGTGGAACTATATGTTAGCAAATGTGTGCTGTAGTATGTCATAGATACAGTACTGCAAGATTAGAGGATCAGTCAGGCACTTAATACCTGCTCAAACAAACTTCCTTTTTTATTTCAAATACAAAGTATGTATATACACAAACACACATACACCTATCAACAAGTATCAGTTTAGTAATGTTTTTAGTAGATAAAAACTTTGTTAATATCAGTAGTTGTTCATACCATATTGGTTAATTTGTTACCACATACCAATCAAGTGACAATTAACAACATTCTTTCCAAACACTGCTGTTTGGGAAGACTTCCAAGCTACTTATACTATACCTTTATTTCAGTTGATGGTGTTCTCACCACTTGTCACTTACCTCCAAGTCTACATAAGCCTACTGACTGACTTCACTGATGAGCAAGACTAAGGGAGGAGCCAAGCAAACCTACCATCAAGCTAATCTTTGTGAAGAAAATTCTCTCAGTGGGAAGTTTCACCTTACAAGCAAACACAAGCTCAAAAGGCAAAACACAACTGAATCAATATTTTCACATCCAAAAGAGTGGGTTTAAAATGTGTGGGTGGCTGAAGTGTAATTCTTTATATATTTGTGATATATGTGTGAGCATTTCCTTATAAGAACACTAATACTTCCATATTTTGTGATTCAGGTGTCTTAGAGTGTTTAGGTGTAAAGCATTGAACTTAGTTTGGATGCTAAGCATTAACCTGTAATTTGAAAAGAGCATCATGCTATACATTCCATACTTGATTTTGATTTACATCTTTTTTTTCATAGTAGTAACTGCTATTGAAACTTTCCCATTTCCTATCTTTTGATTGAAAATTCAGAATTATTCATTCCTGTACATCATCACATTTACAAAACATGCAATCCCCTATGAAAAGAAGTCCTCTAAGGACAAATACATAAAGTAACACCTATTTTGTAACTGAAGTCATTTGTGAAATTATGCCAAAATATATAAACTCTGAAATGCTAACTAATACTTTTGAACTTGTACTAATACTCCCTACTGTAGTAAGACTAAAGGAAAGACAGAAAAGTCTGTATTTGACAACAAAACATGATCTCCATAAGTGTAATAACTGAGGTGCAGGTGTATACAGAATGTCATGAAAGACTGACTGTAACTTGGAAATACAGAGAGAAATTAAAAGCTATAGAAATTGGGAAAATTTCAGAAAGATTGACAAATTAAGGAAATCCATCAACCAACATTTGTGAATGAAAAAGTTTCTGTGTTGCACTATGTCTCCTCCGGATACACTGATTTCTGTCCTTAAGTAATCCAATGTCAGGCAATCAATATAATGTACAATTGACATGAACACAAGTCATTCACTAGCACCACACAATCAAGTTTCCTTCTAGAATATAAATCTACAAGTTAGATTTGTAGCTTCAACTTCTTTGCTGAATATTGTGGTAATTGACTAGTTGTAAAAAAAAAAAAATTATAAAAAAAAAAATATAAAATAAAATAAATAAATAAAAATAAAAATAATAATAAATAAAAAAATAAAATAAAATTGAAAATAAAAAGCAAGTGAACTGTTTTTACAGAATTAGCATAAAATTAAATCTTCTGTTTCTTTTACGTATGTGAGATGTCTTATAATTGAACTTACCAATACTGCACAATAAAGGATAATCCTCTGCTCATACCTGATACTCTAAGTCATACGCGACTATTCTATAATGCAGTAAAATTTTCATTTCCTTTAGGCAATCTAAAGATTTCAGAATAAGTAATTTCTAGGTAACCAACAAACACTGTAGGATGAGACTTAAACAAAACCCACAGAACATGTCACAAATGCCTTGTCCCCTAAAACTTTAAATTAAACCATTTTGTGTCTTCAAATCCTTGGATAAAGTGTGAATGTTTCCTTGTTGTGTGGAGCTACCATGTTACAGAGAATCATACCATCATGCTGGAGAAGCCATGGCACTCACAGAACATCACCAAAGTCAAGCAGGTAATGAGATAGCACAATACCCCAGAGGAAGCAGAGAGGTTGCGAGTGAGCGAGGAAGAGACACGGGGCAGAAGCAGGGTGGGACTCAGACTTTCTTTTCCCTATTTGAGTTATGGGTAACTCGTTATAAATTTTAATATTCATTAGTGTGAGGTGTGTAATAAATTATATTCCTTCACCAATTTGAAATATTATGAAAGTAATTGATAATCAAATGTTGTTAACATGGTGACATAATAGTTTCCAGATGGATCTAAGGCAACATGTTATTTAATACAAGATGACCAGAGAAAATCCAAGAACAGTTTACTAAGACTCAAACACAAACTGACATTTCACTCATTTTAATAATGGTGATTTCATATCATATCAAGAACTTTAAGTCTTTTATCAATCAACAGTGTGGAAGTCAGAATAATACTCTATAATACACAGACAAATAATTAAGATGATGGTGGCAAAAACCTGCACAAAATAGAAATCATAGTGATCCACTCTCTAGACATGTACAATATTTTTAGCAGCCTTGCAATGTGGAACAGGCTATGGAACAATTTTACAGGAAAAAGCTTCACAGTCACCATCAGCAGCAGAGACTATCTATTGCCATTCTACTATATATATATATATATATATATATATATATATATATATATATATTATATCACATATATATATATATACACTATATATTATATACATATACATATATATATATACACATATATATATACACAACAATCACACATAATATATTTTATATATATATATATATATATAATATATATATTATATAATATATATATACATATATATATACATACATATAATATATATTACAATATAATAATATTAACATAATATATATACATATATACTAATATATATACATCTATACTAATATATATACATATATATATACTATATACATAATATTTTACATCATATACATATATATATATACATATATAATATATTATATATATATATTATATATATATATATATACATAATATATATATATATACATATATATATATATATACATATATATATACATATATGTATGTATATATGTATGTATATATGTATGTATATATGTATGTATATATGTATGTATATATGTATGTGTATGTGTATGTGTATGTGTATGTGTATGTGTATGTGTATGCATATGTATACATAAAAAGTGCCTCATACATATTGCCAGATTACATCTGTAGGAACTATCATCTGCCCATGCACATTTTTCTTATATTGCATATATATATTTTGATCATTTTGAAAAATATAATCCAAAAGACATTTAATTTCAAAAGCAGTTTGGAAAGAGTAACATCAGCAAGTTATTATATACAAGTGTTCAATGTGATCCCATGAAGAGTGTGAGTCTGGGTCCCAGAGCCTGGCATGCAACCTACCTTGTGTTGTAGAGCTACTCTTCGTACTGCTGGTACTGCTGTCTCCACTGGATGTCAAGGCTACACCTCGCAGTTTTTTCTGTCTAAGCATCTCAGCACGTGTCATACGAGGCTGTGCCAGAGTGACAGAGCTGCGAGATACTCCTCTGTCCAATTGGCCACTTGTAATGTCCAGAGCGTGGCCAGTCTGGGTTCTGGCAGGTCGAGGGCCCAGGTGACACATGCTCTTGGACATGGTGCGAGCAGGCTGACTCATGCGCACAGAAGAAGGGGTAGTCTCATGCAGGGGTGCAAGAGGGGGGTTGCGTTGGCGTGGCCGGGCCAGTTCATCCAGCCTTCCCAGTGACAACGCCCTACCTGGCGATCGATGGCGAGGACTACTTCGAGTGCTGCCAGATGAGTCTCGCAAACTCGGCATTGCTGGCATCAGATCGGTGCGTCGTCTTGCCGCTGATGCAGGGATTGCTGCAGTCATTGATCTTGTCATAAGATCTTCACCTGCACACACACACATAAGCATTATCAAATTAGTATTAGAATAATTATCCTTATCCATAACTAAATATAAGTGGGTAACTTTATCTTCTGAAAACTTTCAAAGTTTACAGTATTTCCAAATTCCATCAATAGGTGAAGTGTATTCCTTTATACACAATAAGTACAAAAAGAGCAAAGATATTTATGCTGTCTGAATAATAATGACTAATTCTGGTACCATCAAATTAGTTATTTTACAAAGATTTATTGAAATTGGCACTGCAATATATTCCCTGCAAATCAGTGCAATTTTATAATGTACAATTCATTTTTAATTATTACTATAAAAGCACAGAGCACTGCTCAACTGATGTACAAAATTCTGAGGTTTAAGCATCTATTCCTGATTACTTCATACAGCATCATACAATAGATCATTACTCTGCTCTGTATTTAAAAATCTGTTTAGAAGTCAATCTAGAAGCATCTACTGATCATCAAATAATACAAACATTGGAACTGAATTACATATAAAACTGGTTTTGGCTTTACAGAAATTCTTTATTTCTTAGAAAGATTACTATTACTACACTACAATGCCTATAATAGCATAGCAAAATTGCTTTCCAAATTTCTGCTGGTAATAAATGAGTAAATCCATGAAGAGCTTCTTTGTAATTTCATCAATTCTTAATCCATAAGAACTCCCTTTCCTAAAGTAAATTCTTATGAATACAAAATTACATTAACTTTAAGGACAAAATTTCATTAGGAAATATATTTAGCAAAATATTATAATATGGAAGACATCCTACCCCTTCCACACAAACAACCCAATGACTTCATCAAGATAAAAGCTGCTTGTTGACTTAAAGTGACTGCAATATATATTTATTTGTATGAATGCTTATGAAATGAGGGCATAATCTAAACTTTACATATGTATTCCCTCATAAAGGTTAAATGCAGCAATACAGTACCCATATTCATGAGGATACTGAACTATTTTGATAAAAATATTCTTTACATTTTTATTATTTGTGACTCCTATCAAAATACTCTGACATTAATGGTCCTGAAATTCATCTGTTCTATCACAAATGGAAGTTCTGAATAGTAACTTAAACAAATAAATGAGTAGTAAAATACACCAATATTTGGAATGAACCAAAAGATTCCATAATAAATGGCTAATCCATGAACAAACTCTCTACAATCACAAAGAAGCACACAATGATGCAACAGAATAAAAACAGAAAGAATACAAATGGAACATCTGGAGGACCAACTAAAGTAGCTGAGATGGCACCTGAAAAAATTGACGAGCACGAACATGCTTTAACATATTAATAGCATGCAGATAAGACAAATAAAATTATAGCAAAAAGACTGCAGACAAATGCACATAGACGAGGATCTATCAAGGACTAGGGGAACTCAAAGATCAAAAAGCATTTGATCTAAAATGTCTTTTTTTTATCATTTTATTATCATCAATTTGGAGTATACATGACTGTTTTACTCCCTGGGACCAAAAGGTCCTTCAATTAACAATCTCTATTGTTTTATTGATCACGGTGTGAATATGGATCCCACTCTCTAG
>NC_051395.1:19108187-19113187 GCF_015228065.2 Penaeus monodon | reverse complement strand
ATTTTTCCCCCAATGAAAGCCTTTTTTAAGCCCATAAAATGAAAATCAAAAAACCTTTTAATTCCCAGGAAAAAAAAAAAAAAAAAACCAAAAAACCCATCATTTAAAATACAAAAATAATCTTTAAACTTCTAATTTCCCTTTGGGACAAAATTTTAAAAAAAAATTTGCATAAAAACATTTTTAACAAATTTAAAAAAAGTAATAAAATTTTTTTTCAAAAACAACCATATCAAAAATTTTAAAAAATTTTAAAATAAATTTTTATTTTGGGAAATTCTTTATAAAGGAGAAAACAAAAAAAAAAAAAAAAAGAATTTTAAAAAAAGAAAATTTAAAAAAATAAAGGGAAAAAAGGGAAAGGAAAAGAAGGAAAAATTGTTTTTTAAAAAAGGGGGAAAAGTAGGGAAAGAAAAAAAAATAGGGGGGGAAAAAAAAGAAGAGGGAAGGGAAAAAGGGAAAAGGGAAAAGGGGGAAGGAAAAAAGAAGGAAAGGGAAAGAGAGGAGGGGGGAAGGGGGAGGAAAAGGGGAAAAAGGGAAAAAGGGAGGAAAAGGGAAAGGGGGGGAAAAAAAAAAAAAAAGGGAAAAAAAAAAAAAAAAAGAAAAAAGAAAAACTTTAAAAAAAAAAAAAAAGAAAAAAAAATAAAAAGGGGGAAAAAAAATTTTTTAAAATTTTTTTAACAAAAAAATTATTATTAAAAATATTTTTTATATATATATAATATATATATTACATATATAAAATTTACATATAATATATATATATATAATATTATATATAATATAATAAAATTATAATATATATAAAATATATATATATAACTATATATTATATAATAAATATTATAATTATATATATAATAATAAAATTATATATATAATATAAATATATATATATATTATAATATTATATAAAATTATATAATATATATATAATATTTTATATCCTATATATATAATATATATATTTTATAATATCCTATTTATATATATATATATATATAATTTTTAATATAATATTAATATAAATATATATATATATATATTAATATATATATATATATATTACCTATATATTATTTTATAACCTATATATATATTATATATACCTATATATATAAAAATACCTATTTTATTATTATACCTATATTATATAAAATATATATATAAAATACCTATATATATATATTATATAAATAATTATTTATAATATATATTTTTAAATATATAATAAATATATATATAATATATATATTTATTATAAAATATTATTTTATATATAATATATAATAAATATTAAAAATATTACATATATATATATATATATATTTTATATAAAAAAAATATATAAAATAAAAATATAATATAATTTTATATTAGAGATATATATATATATATATATATATATATATATATATATATATATATATAATTATATATAAAATATTATAAAATTTTAATATATATACATATATATATATATACTTATATATATTATACTATATATTTTAAACCTATATTATATATATACAAAATATATAATATATATATATATATATTATATATATTTATTTATATATGTTTTGTTTTAATTGTATATATTATATATATATATTTATTATATATTTATTTATATTTTTTAATATATTAATATATGTTTTATAACCAAATTTTAAAATTATATATATATATATTATATATATATATATATAATATATATATATAAAATCCACCGCAAGGTTAATCTTTATTTACGAATCTTCTTTATATATCCCTAGTCATTAATATTTGCACACCCAAAAATACTAAGTGGATTCTATTACTGCTTCTTTGAATATTGTGTGTGTGTTGTGTGTGTGTTGTGTGTGTGTCTGGTGTGTGGTGTGTTGGGGTGTGTGTGTTGTGTGTGTGTGTGTGGGGTGTGTGTGGTGTGTGTGTGTGGATGTGTGGGTGTTTTTTGTGGTGTGTGTGGTGTGTTGTGTGTGTGGGTGTGTGGTGTGTGTGTGTGTGTGTGTGTGGGGTGTTTGTGTGTTATTATATATATATATATATAATATATATATATATATTTATTATATAAAAATATATATAATAATAAAACTAATATACATATTAAATATATATACATAATATACAATATATACATAATATCATTTATAACTTTATAACATTATATACATATTATACATTTTATACTTTATATACTTTTATATACTATTTTAAAATTTATAATTATATCATATATATATATATTTATAATATATTATATTAATATATATATAAAATATATAAATATATATGTATAAATTATACTATATTGTATAATATTAATATATGTATATTTTGTATTTTTTAGTTAAAATAAAATATTTTTTTTTATATTATTTTATTGTTTTCTATATATATTAATATTATGTATATATTGTTATATATATATATATGTATTTTATTTTATATGTATTTGTTATATATTATATTTATTTATATTTATATATTATAATATAAAATTATATAAAAATGATGTAGTGATATATATATTTTATGGGGCATAATCGTGTTTTTTTTTTTATCCCTTCGTTGTTCTACTCGCATATATATTATGTATGTGTGTAAATTTTATATATATAATATATTTATAAAATTATATATATATTAATATATATATATATAATATATATTATTATTTGTATATATTATGCATGTATTACTGCATTATTATGTATGTATGTAGTATGATTGATGTATGTTTTGTATGTTTATTTGATGTATGTTGTATGTATGTATGTATGATTAGTATGTATGTATGTATTGTATGTATGTATGTAGTATTATGTATGTATTATGTATGTATTAGTTTAGATGTTGTATGTATGTATTATTATTGTATGTATGTTGTATTGTATTATGTATTTATGTATTATTGTATGTATGTTTTGTATGTATGTATTATATTATTATAGGTTATAATAATATTTAATATAATTATATATATATTATATAAAATGTATATAGTATATGTAATAATATATAAAATTATATATAATATAATATTATATAGTTATTGTATATATGTATATTATATATATATATATAATATTATTCATATATATATATATCATTATATATTATATCAATATATATCATATATATATCATATATATATATCTATTATATATATATAATATTATATCATATATATATTATCATATATATATATCTAATATAAATAAAAAAATAAATAAAAAATAATAAATAAATTATATATATATATATTATATATAATATATATATTATATATATATAAAAATTTTCATTAAAATACGATTCCAAAAAACAAAGAGAAACAGTTACTTCCCACACAAAATTGTGAAATTTTTAATTCATGTTCAGTTTACAACAATCAAAACCTTCCCCAAAAAATCGGGTCATTGGGGCCCCGCTAAGGAAGCTTTTTGTTGTTTACTTGGTGCGGGTTATCCCCTTGAAAACCAAATAAGCATCTGAGGAAAACATAAAAAGCATTCAAGTAAACACAAGGCCCCACCCGGGGGGGCACAGCTCACTGTTCTTCATGATGTTTTGTGTGTGTGTGTGTGGTGTGTGTGTGTGTGTGTTTGGGGGGGGGGTTGTGTGTGTGGTGTGGGGGTGTTTTGTGTGTGTGTGTGTGTGTGTGTGTGTGTGTGTGAGGGGGTTGGGGTGTGTGTGGTGTGGGTGTGTGTGTGTGTGTGTGGGGTGTGTGTGATGGCGTGTGTGTGTGTGTGGGGGTGCATGTTGGTGCTGTGCGTGGGTGTGTCGTGGTGTGTGCGTGTGTGCTGTACGATGCGTTTGCGTGGCATGTGCGTCTTTTTTTTTTACTGTGGGTAATCCTTGTGTCAGGGTTTCTGGAAAAAGGGAAAGAAAAAACTATTTGGAAAAACTGATGTAGCACAGTATTTTTTCTTACTACAAAAAAATCTCCAATTTAAGGCCTTTGATAAAGGGTCCCTGAATATACTTTATTTTTTAAAGCAAAACTACTACATGAAAAATTTTATAAAAATTAGATCTAAAAACACAATACGACTACATCAGTCTTACAAAAATAAATAAAATAAAATTTTATATATAAATATAAAAACTAAAACAAATACCACACCACACAACACACACACCACACCACACACCACCACAACACACACACAATTTAAAAATATCATATATATACAATATGGAGATAAAATATAATATATATATATATATTATAATATATATATATATATATATATTTTTGGTGTGTGTGTGTGTGTGTGTGGTGTGTTGGTGGTGTGTGTGTGTGTGTTGTTGTGTGTGTGTGTGTGGGTGTGGCACATGTTGTGTGTATATGCACATATTAAAATATTATGCTTAAAAATTATGTAATATATATATATCAAATATTATATATTATATATATATATATATATAATTATATAATATATTTGTATATGTGATGTAGCATTGTTAATATATTTGTATTTTGGTGTGTATATATAATATATATAAATATATATTAATATATTAAAATATATATTTTATATATATATATATATTTGTGTGTGTGGTGTGTGTGTGTGTGGGTGTTGTGTGTGTGTGGGTGTGTGTGTGTGTGTTTTGTGTGTTTGTGTGTTGTGTGTGTGCTGTGTTGTGCATGGTGTGTGCATTGTGTGTGCATAGTGTTGTGTGTGTGTTTGCTATGTGTGTGTGTGTGGTGTGTTTGTTGGTGTGTGTGTGTGTGTGGTGTGTGTGTGTGTGTGTGTGGTGGTGTGGGTGGGTGTGTGTTAGGATGCTATGATAATTTTATATATTATAATATATTTTATATATATATGGATATTATATATTATGGATTTATATATATGGATAATATTTTGGATATATATATATTAAAATGGTAATTTTATAGTATATATAATATATATAAAATTATATATAATTAAAATTATATTATATATAATTATTATATATATACTATATAAATATAT
>NC_051395.1:19093746-19095382 GCF_015228065.2 Penaeus monodon | reverse complement strand
CACATCCGCATAAATTCCAAACTCCGACTTTTCGAAAAACTAACAACCTTCGCGTTAGCTGCGAGTCATCCGACCAGCTGTATGACCTAGCAAAACCGTCCAAAACAAAGGAAGTAATGAAGAAGCCGGGAATAAGAAAAGGGAAATGGTAGCAGCAGAAGAAAAGGCGTGAAGAAAAGAAGAAAAAGAATAATAATAATGGAGGAGCCCGAAGAGAAAGGAATGAGCTCCGCCTATAGTCTCGAGCGCCCTCCCACGTCCTCCTTCATTAGCGGGACCAAGAGGCGGGAGAACCGCCCGCGCCCCTCTCGCGCGCTGGGATTTCTCGTGAATGGCAAATGACGCGGGACTTTTCCCCTGCAGCCTTCCTCCCTCTGGATCAAAAGGCGGACTTATGAATGGCGGAGAACAAAAAAGACGCCAGCCCTTGTCCGCGTCTTGCCATTACGGGCCGGTCTGGGAAGTATTCTGTGTGCCGTCTCGAGGAGCACCTTCTGGCGCAGCTGAGGGCGGATAGGGGGGGGGGGGTTACCGTTCAGAGATTTACTTTTCTATCACTGTACTTAATACGTGATGTCAATGAGAACAGCGATCCAGAGAACTCAGAAGTAGAAAAATGGCGGTAAAGCCAAGCTACACGGAGATCGCAGTTCTCCTTCCTCGCGCCTTACACTGACGTTAAGTGGCGCGACGTCGAAGTGATCAGCGGCCAACAGGTTCTCTTGGCAGATGGCGCCCCATAAAACGGGGCTTCAACCACACCCTCCCCAACACAATGCCCGCCCACGACCTGAAGACACACCCACAATCCTTCCCAAGCTTCGCAACTCTTGGTTCCTACGCACATCATCGTCTCTCGTTTCCCTTTGTCTTATATTCCCTTCCGTCCCTTTCACCAATTATCCCTCGCACTCATACCTAGACACATGGTCCTTGCCCTGATTCATAGATATTTGCGTATTCAATTTGATCTTAAACAAGGATAGAGCGTGCATAAATGAAAATGATGGGATTTAGCTTATGTAAACGGAATAGGCACATTCATCTTGTAGACACGTCATATGACTATGCGAACGCATGGCAACCAAAGGTATAAATCATGAAAATAAATACAATTATGCAAATCTCCATGCAGTACATGCTCCCTGATGGGTGAGCCAACTATTTGTACAAATCAAGGTATTTCAAAATTTCAAGTGTACATTACAGCTACAGCCATGTGCGATGTGGTGCGTAAGGTCTAGCGACCGCCGCAAAGTGCTATGCGAGTGCCACCAAAGTGCCACACCTCAGCCAACACCGCTCACGCCCTGATGGTGATACTGCCCGTCTTATTTTTCATTACACGCGCACTCAAGATCCCACAAACTCACACTAATTCCTTAACTCGCTTACTCACATGCCCAATCACTCTGCGTGTGTTAGCTATATCTTGGTGACCAATAATGCATTCCGAACGCCAACAGGTGGTGGCGAAGAGGCGGCAGGGAGGTGGCGGCTGAGAGTGGCCCCAGTGGGGGTAGGGTGTAAGGGTGAGAAAGTATGGAAACGACTTACCCTTCTTGGCCGGGCTCTTCTTGTTGGCGGCGGCTGAGTTTTGCTGTTGATCCTGCTGCTGTTGCTGTTGTTGGCCGGA
>NC_051395.1:19086246-19088746 GCF_015228065.2 Penaeus monodon | reverse complement strand
AGCCGACGTGAAATACACCGGGAAAGGACTTGGGAGGCGGGGCGATGCGAGTAACAGGGCAATACATAACTTTCTCCCGGGCCAGCCAGGCGGCCAGCCGGGCGGCCAGCCGGGCGGCCAGTCGGGTGGCCAGCCTCGCACGCATGGCCTGAGAGTGTAAATGACCTCCTCGAGACACGTGGTCAGGATATTGGCTACCCATAAGAGCCAAGTGTCACTAAAACGGATGAACCACGGCAGAAGTGTCACACAAGGGCATACAATGCTTGCAGACACAGACGAATGCACGCAAGCCTACATGCCTACAACACCACTGTTCGCGGTAAATGAATATTAATGACCAGAGTCCGAAAATAGAACAGGGACATTCATTCCATTTGGAGTCTCCATCGCCGGGATTATTAACTACGCAAACCTAGGATATATTTGCGGTTTAAATCAACAGTTGATTTAGTTCTTTTCAAACAAAAATGCAGTTACAGAAGAATATATGCTTATTGCACATAAATTGTTTTCCTTCACTCATGCCGCTTATAAGTACGTCAGGTGTTCCCGGAGTGAGAACTTCCATTTACATAACAAGGGCATATATGCATATATGCATATATATATATATATATATATATATATATATGCACGATAATTGACAAACACCAGAAAAAGTGCAAAATCGCCGAGAGAGAGAGAGAGAGAGAGAGAGAGAGAGAGAGAGAGAGAGAGAGAGAGAGAGAGGAGAAAGAGAGAGAGAGAAAGAGAGGAAGAGAGAGAGAGGAGAGAAGAGAGAGAGAGAAGAAGAGGAGAGAAGAGAGAGAGGAGAGGAGAGAGAGAGAGGTGAGAGAGAGAGAGGAGAGGGAGAGGGAGAGGGAGAGGGAGAGGAGAGGGAAAGGAGAGAGGAAAGGAGAGGGAAAGGGAGAGGAGAGAGAGGGGAGAGAGAGGGGGAGAGAGAGAGAGGGAGGGAGGGAGGGAGGGAGAGAGAGAGAGAGGGGGAGAGAGAGAGAGAGAGAGAGAGAGAGAGAGAGAGAGAGAGAGAGAGAGAGAGAGAGAGAGAGAGAGAGAGAGAGAGGGCGGGAGAGGGAGAGAGAGAAGAAAAATTGCGGCATATTTCTGTGGCAAGCCAAGAACAAAGCTCAATGTGACATGATTCTTGCAAATGGAGTGTCTGGCGATACTGCGCTTCTCGTGGCATGATACCTCCGCCGTCAACTCACGAAGGCCAGACATCGTGATCTCTGCATTTTTTTACTTGAGAGATGAATATTATTCAATTATTTTCGATCATTTTCAGTTTGCTTTCTTTTTGGTTCTCTTTCTTTGTTTTGTTTCCATTATTCCTCGCAAAGTATTTTCTCCTTCTTTTCCTTTTTTCTTACCTTTCATTTAATTTTTTCCTTCATAATTCTCACTTTGCATTTCCTTGCAGTCTCATTTCACATTGCATTTTTTTCTCCTCATCCCATTCTTGCCTCTCCCTTTCTCCCTTCCCTTCATCTCCTCTTCCTCGCCCTTTCTTGTTCTCTCCCCGTCTCTTTCTCTTCTCCCCGTCGCTTCCCTCCCTCTTCCTCCTCCTCGTTCTCTCTTCCCTTCCCTCTACCGATGCTTCCCCAAAGAGAAGGGCGCCTGCAAATAAAACCCGCTGCTAATAACTGATTCATGTACTTCATATCCAGAGCCAGACGGTAATGGCACTCGGGGCCGAGGGTGCCAGGGCGAGGCGGCCACGGGAGAGCAGGTAGACGAAAGACCGCGATGGGGGGAGGGGAGGGGATCAAACAAGCCAAAGATGGGACGGGAAGGAACCAGGAGGCATGGGGGAAGCGGAGGAAATCAGTGGTGGGAGTGAAGGGGAAAGAGAGACGGATATATTGATACACATTAATAGAGATAAGAGATATGAGAAAGAAAGAGAGAGAGAGAGAGAGAGAGAGAGAGAGAGAGAGAGAGAGAGAGAGAGAGAGAGAGAGAGAGAGAGAGAGAGAGAGAGAGAGAGAGAGAGAGAGAGAGAGAGAGAGAGAGAGAGGGGGGGGGGTGAGGGAAGGTGGCTCAAGAGAACAATACAGAATCTGCTCTGGGATATAATTACAGCTGCAGCTCGCCGTTTCTCCCGAGATCAAGAGCAGCCCTTGCTCCGCACACGCCCCGGGATGAAGCGTCAAAAATTCTAGGAAAAATGCCACGTTCTTTGTGCGGAAAAAAAAACGTATTTGTTCAAAACAGAGCAAATTTTAAAATCTCATTGTATCTGCTTATGTAGAACGTCGCAATTTCACATAATCAAGACAAGCAAGTCTCTTCCTGTTAATGTTTCACAAAAGCAAGCAAGCGACCAAGGGAACAACAAGCAAGTACACCACTAAAGGTATGATGTGCGAGAAGTTCGGCAGACGCTATTTCCTCTCGACCAATCACTTCTCCGGAACAGGAAAATTAACCTAAAGCCATTAATTGCGAGCGGAACGCCGGGTCACGACAGCCATTGTGGCGGCCTGTGACGCCATCATCG
>NC_051395.1:19073746-19076246 GCF_015228065.2 Penaeus monodon | reverse complement strand
TAGTGTCTGAGGCGCAGTGCTTTAGGATTCCCCGCCTCGGACTGGAGGCTTTTCCCTATGAAGACGACCACCGTGTGTTCCTAGGGCTCTCTGGGCGCCCTCCTAGGACTCGTCGAGTTGTTCGAATAGGAAATCAATACAATTATCCTCTCTCCCTTCCCTCCTCTAGTTCACACCCATTCCTCTCCCTCCCTCTCCTCATCCACTGCTCACGACATCGCTCAGTTACTCCAAGCATCCGCTCACGAGCCCAATCCATCCTCGTCGCATTTCGTTCTCAACTCTTTCGCTCCACTTCTCTCCCACTTTCCTCCTCCTTGCTCATCGTCGAACGCTTCCTCCTCTCGCTTTTCCTCTACTCCAGCGATTCGCCAATCCTCCTAGCTCTTTTCCACCCTTCTTTTCGTTATCGCTCTTCTCTTGCGCTTCGTCCTCCTCAGGGTAACCCGCGTGCCATCTCGACCTCCTATTTTGGGGTAACCCTCGGGGTGGGGGATGGGAGCGGGAGAAACAGGAGAGTCGGAGGATCAGGGTCTCAGGCGCGAGTCTAATCACACAACGCGAGAGTTCCACGGAAATTTTGTAGACATTTCTTCCCTTTACATTAAGGCCAGCGCTCCTGAATGGACGTAATGCGACAAGCCACCCAAAGCGTTGATAACAAGGGCGGCGGGGCGTGCAAAGCAGGAGAAAGGAGTGCCGGAAGCGTAAGCTGCCACGTGGATGCTCGGTATCATGTTCCAAACATGATGCTGGGATTTCCGGGCATATTCCTGCGGCTTTCGAGCTCAGGAATTCGGCAAAGCCCGGGCAAAGGAAGGGCGAAAAGGGCCAGTCTCCTCTTAGCGATGATGCCCGATATCCATGCTTCTTAACGAGCTCGTTGGCTGCCTGGGTGCTTGACAAAATGCTATCTATTTAAATTCTCATTTGAATCTGCAGCAATGAATTCCCGAGGGACACCAAAGTCCCTCCGAAATCTGTGAAAGATAATCTGGGGGTAATCTCTTCAGAGAATGAGGTCATAAATCTTGCTGCAAGAGCACATGATTTCCTTACTCGGGCACAAATGACGGGTTCCATGACCCACGAGGAAAGCGTAAGGAGTGAGGAGAGGAGGAGGGGGAGAGGAAGAGGAAGAGGGGGAGGAGCTGAAGGTGTGGTAATGACAGCAAAATGGCGCGGAGGAAGAGCACGAAGGCCGCGCAAACAGCGGTAATGAAAAGCGCCATAACCACGCCGCCCGTTCGCGACCCTCAGGCCTGACCTGCGCACCCGAATCCTACCCTTTTCTTCTTCCTGCTCTCCTTTCTCTCCCTCCTCCTCCCCTCTCTCTTCCTTCCTTCCTTCATCCTTCTCCATCTTTCACCCTTCCCTCTCTTTCCCGCCTCCTGTCCACGCGTTTCTTTTCCCCTTCCCCTCCCTCGTTCCCCTCTTTTACTTGAATCTCTGGCGCACCCGTGAGAACGAATGCAAACACATTCAAGCATGCAAACAGTCGTTCTAAAACTTCTTCAAAAAGCACACACACACTCCTTAATTTACGATCCGACTCGCACAAAACTTCGTGAACAATTAAGTGGATCGGAAGATGCTGATGCACGAGAGGGAATGGGGTTATGGGGAGGGGGATCAACGGAAGAATGTAGGCTTTGCGAGTAAGCGCAGGAATCCGGCGTGTGGGAGGGGCTAGCGGAAGGGAGTGTGTGGAATCAATGTGAAAGTATGTAGTGTGTGTATGCGTGGCGGCCAAAAGGGCACCTGGTGTGTACATCTTTAGAATTAGTCTGAGTGTGAGATCTGTATAGTATGTACTATGTGCAGGTAGGTGCACGAGACCAGCCCTTTAAAAAAGCGCCTCGCTTGGGGGGACAGGTGTAACATATCCTAAATATAAAACTGCGGCGCCAGGCCAGGTAGGTTTTTAAACACGCCAAACAAAACAAAATAATAGCAAAATGTATACATCTGAATCCCCAATACGCATTGCCATCGCTCGGGGTCCAAAGTAAAGCCGAAGTGTGGGATGTAACAAAAGCCGTGCCATCGCCCCGGCCGCATGGGTCCCACATTTAATTCCACATTACCGTGAGCGCCTTCACTGCCCGTTATCCAGTAGCCCAATCAGCGTTTACCACATACCTGCAACAATAAGAAAAATCGATTAGACTTATCTAAGATTACATTAACTATACACTGTATCATTTCATTCCAAATTAGTATAACGTGCGGATGAGCGCGCGAACTGCATGTGCGCATGTACAGTAAGATCTATAACCAGAAACGCAGCATACCCCACTAATAACACATGCAACACGATGATCCATTTCCCAGAACAGCAGGGAAGTCTGGTGCAGCCGAAGGGCAAGGAGGGTCTAATTGTCACGTGACCTGAACAAAGGTAGACAAAAAGCTGTAGCCATACCGCGAGTCGAGGCTGCAATTAAAATCCCCAGATAATTACTGCGGTGTAAAGTCCCCTTCCCCGACCACGTGAATG
>NC_051395.1:19058746-19066246 GCF_015228065.2 Penaeus monodon | reverse complement strand
CTCCATCACCATGTAGCCCTTCACACTCAGAATCAAACGCACATTTTCCCACAAACAATGGATTCTGGGCTGACAAATCGGTTAATCCCAAAGTTTTCCAATAATCATTTTACTTCTGGTAGTCTGCCTCTCTCCCTCTGTCTGTCTGTCTGTCTGTCTGTCTGTCTGTCTGTCTGTCTGTCTGTCTGTCTGTCTGTCTGTCTGTCTGTCTGTCTGTCTCTCTCTCTCTCTCGTTCCCACATTTTCATTCTCACATCGACTATTTTGAAGAGAATACAACGTATAATACTGTTTTGACAACTTTAGGGCGTAGTAAATCAAGTCGGCCTAACGGCATAGCGACAAAAATGTTCCACAAACTACAGACGATGTAGCCAGCCTAGTCCGAAGAGCGAAAACAAAGAAGCTCAGAGAAATAACCACTAGCAAGCAGACACACAATCACTCGCCAAACCACAGATATAAATAAAAGCTTGGAGACATATCCTACCACAATAACAAAGACAACACATGCACAGGCTGCGCCCTCACATGTTCTAATGCCCTATTGTCCTGCATATAAACACCAACTTCACTCGCTGATCGTGACGGTAATTAACATCGCTACTTCGCCATCTGAATTGTTAATGTAAGTGTGGCTGTTATCCAACCTTCTCCCCCCCTCCCCCGCCTCTACAGCCCAGAGTCACTACTATTGTTTATTTCCACTCGGGGTCTGGAATGCTGCACCGCCCGCTCCTCTACTCGCACACATTCCACCCAGCAGTCCCTCCTCCCAAGCTTTCTTGGGGCACGTGCGCTGTTCAGAGACATTAACAACATTCCCAGAATTCTTAACCGTCCTCAAGAAATATAAACAACCCTTGAATGTTTAAAACGTCTAGTGTAGTTTCACCTTATGTAAATACAAATAAATTTGACGGTGCAGTAAGCAAAGCGTAATAAATCAATGCAGCGGCCAACGCCACTCCAGAGTCTCCTTTTTAATAGGCTAATAGCAAGGTGATGTTCTTTCATAAACGCGGCGCAGACATCCTTATACTCTGCACATGTACAAAAGTCTACGGTGCCGCCAAGACACTTTTCACTATATAAATATTTCACCCCATGCACTGACAGTTTGGCTCATGGTATACCCTAAATTTAGTGTAATATGTTATGACTGTGCATCTAATGCAACGAAGCTTTTTCACGCCTGGGCAGTAAGTGGTGAAGAAAATGAAGACATGGATGATACCTTTTTTCTCAACTCATGTGCTAGAAGATATAATCGCTTAATGTTCTAAATTTGTAAGTATAATCACAAGATAATGTTCTGGACATATCCAATGTATTAGAGCTGTGCTGCAAGCAAAGGTGAAGATAAAGGAGTAAACTCAATGAGGGCAATCTCGGCCCTCAAGATTTAACCCTCAGGCAAGGACGACCTTGTCAAAACCGTCTTAGCCTGGTTAAAGGAAAGCCGAAAAGGCCAAAGATAAAAATTGGCGTTTTGACAAAAAGGCAATGAGAACAGTGTATTCATAAAACAACACGCACTGCAAAATTCTGGTTTGTATATTTAGGACTAAGTTGCGTCTGACCAAAATTGAGGAATACAAAAAATCTTACTATATCACCTGACTTGACATGTTACACCATAATGTTAAACAGTAAATTTGCAAAGCAATAATTTATTTAATATTAGGATTATTAAGGATACCAAACTTGCCCCCGTCTGTGCAGTTGGCCAAGGAGATAAATCAATCACCAAAATAAAAACTGTATCTGTCAGGAAAGATTCTTGTACGCCGGAAGTTTTGACCCTCAAAAACAACCGACCGCTCATAAACCAGTCATCTGTTTTCATCATTTAATCGCTCCTATTTCAAACCGGCAATTGCCTTTATCTTTTCATCAATCAATTTGCCAATTAGCATTCCTTGCACCAGCGGCATTTCGCAAACAAAGGGATGGGACGTGAAAACGATTTCAACGCTCGCTAAAACTCTTCCCTGCCACATTTTGTACGCAAAACACATAGCCACACGCTAGCCAACATTGTCACCATACAGCATCAGTTTAAAAGAGGACTTCCCAGCCCTACTGCAGCAGCATAGTACGGCGCACCAAGAAGCGGCATTCTCGCGTTCCAGAATAAGTAACGAGAGCGGCGGGCCTTCCGTCGCGAGGGAGTCCTTGCGCGCATTGCCTCGGCTGCAGGACCCGAGCCACGAGCTCCCCGAGCCTTAATCCCTCGCGGCGAAGGGGGCGAGTGTTCGGCCTGTGAGCCGGACGCAGCGCTGGCTCACTGAAGGAATCAATGTCAGGGCCAGCAACGCTAAACAGAGTCAGCTCCGAGCCACATTTTTCACCAGGACGTGACGGAAGTTCAGCTAAAAGTGGCGCTACTACACACATTTAAATAATGACTGAGCGTTGTTGGTCGACGCGCAACAAAAAGCAGGGCTAACTTCATGAATAAATCTACCGAGTTCTCTAGTACTAGAAGATCTTGACACTCGTGACCTCCTTGCTGAGGATACCGAGTCTGGGGAAAATGTGAGGCCAAGATTACGTTCTATTAGAATGGCACTGACGGCAGCAAAGTATTAATTTATCTACACACTCACATGTTTACGCTCAATATTTAAGCAAGCCACTCGCGGCCTGATGTGAACCCGCAAAACCCTCGTATGCACGCAACGACCATCTCTAATACTGCAGCCCCACAACAAGCCGCCCCCCCCCCCCCGGCACCTCTGCTAGTACATGGCGCACGGGATCTTTAGCATGCCGCCGATGACACAAAACGCCTCCCCTCGCCTCCATTAAATCGCCATCCCTTCAAGTGCAAACAGGCAACCCCCCTCCTTCCCCGAACACGCACCCTCTCCTAACCTTGTAATATCCAACGAGAGGCGCCACATGCCTGCCTCGCACACGTTGGTTGCAAACGCAGGAAATGCGGGCGATGAAGGAGGCCAGGAGACGGGGAGGCCGACGAGGAGGGACGTTTCGTCGGAAATGTGAGCGACGTGGGGTAGATGTGAAGGACGAGTGCGAGGTGCGTGCGGACGAGGATGAGCTTCGTCATATTAGGCTTTTTTACTCCATACGTCAGAGATAGGCTCAATCCTCTTTTTAAAAAAATATAAAAGTTTGCAACCGAAAAAAGTAGCAAGGGCGGTTTTAAAAGTGGCCATTCACAGCCATGTCACATTCGAAGGGGAGAACATCAAATCACTTTAACAAATTGTCAGAAAGATGGAGAGGCGCAAACCCTTCTGGCCTTGGACACGTCATTTGATATTTGGCGCCTCTACTAGTGAAGACGTAAAATCCGCGAATTTACAAGCTTAAATTAGCAGTTGAATTGGACATTTATAAAAAATAACATAATTGTCCCGCAAAGAATTTTCATGAAAGCATATATAGAAGAAAATTAAGTAATTATCAAGCGCTCGCCACTGCGGCTTCCCTCCTGCAACATGGCCCCTTACCTGCAACAACCTTCCACAACGAAAATTTCCTTATCTGCTGGCGGAACCCTAGTGTTACGAACGATTTGCTACTCCTCTACAAGATATAACAAAACCACTCAAAACAATCAAACTTCCAAGAAAAAAAATAGACTGTTGACTTAATAATGAAAGAGAGCAAAATTCCTTGAGCCAAACACCCATGACGAGGGCGAGACGCGTTGGCGGTGCCCCTCGAACGCGCTTCCTCCAAGGGCAGGGGCCAAAGGGGAAGGGGCCGTGAGGGCTGCCATGGGGCTGGATCCGCTCGCCGCCTTCGACCGACTGGATGGGAGCACGGGAGGAGGGTGGATAAAGGGGAACGGATAGGAGGGAAAAGCCACACATACGTATATGAACACAAAAAATGATAGAGACACAGAATCGGAAGACGTGTACATCCAATATTGACTGGTACGAACACTGAAATACACGAATATACATTAATTGACATGCTGCTGTTACACTTATACTGCTCCTCCAGTTAATGAATCCAATCCAATATGAAAACAGCATCAACGCTGCATACACACTCCAGGGCAGGCAGGGCCAAAACAGACAAGCAAAAAACAACCTATGAATAAAGGGTCCCAGGATTAGGAAATCGAGGCAGCCCCATTAACATAACAACCCCTACATCCCCTTCTTTCCTGACCATTCCTATCCCCGTTCCATTCCGACACCCGCCCCTACACTTATTACTTCTCCTCTCCTTTCCCTTTACTTACACATCCACTCAATCACTCACACACTAACATTATCCCACCCCCCCACCCTCTCTCTCTCTCTCTCTCTCTCTCTCTCTCTCTCTCTCTCTCTCTCTCTCTCTCTCTCTCTCTCTCTCTCTCTCTCCCTCTCTGCAGCAACTTCCAACTTCCATTTTTTTCTGGCTCTCTCTCTTCGGAGAGAAAATCTAATTGCCCCGTCTACCTGTGGTTACCTGCGGACCACATACTCCCAACCAGGTAGTTACTTTAACAATCAAATCTGCTCGCTAACAAATCTCGAGTTCTCAGCACCGGCCGAGGTTGAGGGGGATTGGGGGGTAGTGGATGCCCCCCACCACCCCCATCGGCACAAAGCACCGCCAGAAGCCAATCCCGGAGAGACGCAACTGAACCCTGACTTAGTTTACTGGCCTCTCTGACAATCTCGATTTCTTAAGCGATCCTTTCCCGACACCAGGGCCATCAGAAAGCCCTGATCACCTGCAGTGTTTTCTGAACGAGGACTTGCGATCGCTGTTTACGAGTAGCCGTCATATAACATGGAAGTGGCATACAACAAAGCAAATCCAGGGGGTGGAATGTCTTGGCAGATGTCCTCACAAATACTGACAAGAGCAGAAAAGACAAGGCGAAAAGGAGTTTGGAGGAGGGAGAGAAAAGGAGAATTAGGTAGGGAGGGAGGGAGGAGGTAAAAAGGGAAGACGAGGGGAAGTGAAGGTGGGAGGGGAAAACTAGAGGACAAGCGAGAGCCAACAAGGCGAGCAAAATCCCAGCGGCGAAGGCTGGGTGTGGTGGCGTTGATAGCGATGGCCATCGTGTCTGCATTATGTCGAGGCAGTCACGTGAGGTCGGCGGGGAGGAGGATGAAGAGGACGAGGTGACCTGAGGCCCATAATCAGCCAAATGGGGGGTAATTACAACGCTGCGAGGCGACCCCTTACGGCCCCGCACGCCGCCTCCGCCACCTGCGTCCTGGCTCTCAACGGGATCCTAACTTAACTATCTTTCCTCTGCGAGGCAGCGCTTTTATACTACCAAGATAATGCTCGCAATGCAGCTGGGATGACTATAACAATTATCTTTGTCGATAGAAATATTTGTAGTTTAATATGTGTAGCAAAAAGAAGACATTATAAAGAAAACGTATAACTGAACCTTGGCATAGTTACAACAATGCCGGAAGTATGATGCAAAAGTAAGTAAGGCGAGAGATCAATGAACAAATTCGAGAAATCTGCACACGTCTCGGCAGAAGTTAGGCTAGTGTCTCCATAATGTATGAGCATCGCATTGTACCTGCACGGCGATCTTATACGCTTCAGCACACGAAGTCCGTGTCCTTCGTGACGAATCAGCACGTCTTTCTTTCTCCTTCAAGCCGTGTCACCACACGCACACAAACAACCTCCCCCACATCATGTGGCACTTCTACGCCTTAAAACACATATTTACGCCATATTTTTTCTTTAATCGTCTTATACCTCTCTATTTCTTTCTTTTTTTCTCTCCTCCTTTCTCACTTTCAGTCTCAGTCTGTCTCTAACTTTAACTCTGACTCTATCTCATTCTCCCTCCGCCTTCCTTCCCTATCTCTCTCTCACCTCTCCCTCGCGCTAAGACAAACAAAGTCGCATTCATCTGTACAAACGGCGCATATGTCTCATCAGACTAAACTCCCCGTGAGGTTTATGAGCAATTTACCGAACTCTTTCTCTTGCCTCCCCGTGTTATTACCTCGGGCCTCGCCACCCTCGCCCGCCGCGATGACGCAATCCTACACCGTCTTCGCCTTGTCGCTTCATAATCGATCAGATACCGCTTGCCTTCGCCGATCGCCGAACCCCATCGATTGTGATCGCCGTCACAGGAGCCAGTGCCGCTTGCACATCGCTCTTCGGACATCTGTTTTCTCCTTGCATCATCAATACATATCTAATTAAATCTCCGTCTGTAATTTTTCTTCTGACAGCAAACATTACTGGAGAAACCACTAATGCAAATAGTCCGAACATGAATTCCACTACTGTCCGTAATGTTTAAAATAAAAAAGAGATATATAAAAAAACGATAACTGAATTATAGACATCTCTCTTCTCGGCGGGAGTGAGTGGCACCGAGATGGGAATTCTTGTTTACTTAGGCGAAGGTGTGGGAGGAGTTCCTGTCGGGCGTCGATATAAAACAAGAGATGAACGATAGAGAGGAAATATTTGGGGGGAAAATTGCAATTGCAACGATGGTTAACTAATGATATAGAAAGAGTGAAAAATAATAGAATTGCTATGATATCATTACAACGTATTTCATTAAGATAATTACATTAGTTTTCTTGCTGGTTTGAATGTAGCAAAAGGTGTCGACAGATTATATTTCGATTTGGTTTGCTGTCCGTTACTTGTTATATCATACATATTATTACTAGTATTACGGATAATCCGTTTTCCCAATCAGTAGGTGATTATGGGCTTCAGGTTGATCCAGATATTTTCGATTCAGAAGTACTCGAGCCCCAAAAATACCCATGTCAGGAGCCCTCCTGGCAACGAGTTCGACAGGTAAACATTAGGGAGACCCTGAGGCATTGAAGGAACTTGGCTCTTTCCACTGGAAACGAGTGCCACCGGCGCCACCCACCTCGCGCTCCATCCCTCACGGCCAACACAAAACACACTTTGCAATTCCTCCGTTACCTGTACCTTAGCTTTTCCTTTCTCTTTCCCCTTACCTTTGCCTACCGACCTTTCTTCCGGTTTCCATCCAATTCTGTTCCCCATTTCGCTTCTACCGCGACGCCGTCGGCTCTCCCGCCTCCCCCTTCGTACCATATTAACACAGGTGCCCGGCGACCCACAGAATGTCTCACTCAAGGGGCCATTACCATAACTATACCACAGCAACAACCCTCACAACCTCCGTCCTGCTACCTGCTCCACCTTCCTATCCACTTTCACCCGAAAGGAGAAAAGTGTCATGGGGCACACTTCCCAGAAGGGCGGATCTCTGACCCTCCATCACACACCTCCACCCCCTCGCATGCGAAAGGCGTAGCATATGCACGTGCTGTTGAGCATGGCCGAGGTCGAAGGAAGTTCACAGCACTCACTCACTCACTCACTCTCTCTCTCTCTCTCTCTCTCTCTCTCTCTCTCTCTCTCTCTCTCTCTCTCTCTCTCTCTCTCTCTCTCTCTCTCTCTCTCTCTCTCTCTCTCTCTCTGAAGGGAACGGCATTTGAAGTGCCCCATAGGCGTGTCCTTTCGTTCCCTTCCCTCAGC
>NC_051395.1:19046246-19048746 GCF_015228065.2 Penaeus monodon | reverse complement strand
CGGAGACGCGATACAGAAACCAAAATGAATCAAGAGGACGAGACAGACCGCTGGCGACGCCGACCTCATCGGGATAGGTGCAGCACAGGGTCCACGCAGGTGCAACAGCAGCAGCAGAAACGGCTCCGAAAGCTTGTCACAAAAACAGCAGCTGCGCCCGAGGGAGGCCTCCTGGCGCAGCATTATCTGGCCTACTTACACCCTCCTCGTCTCTCCCTTACAATCAGCGAACCTTACAATACGCAAAACTGTGCAGCAGAGCCACGGGAGAATCCGAAATGTGCAGTATTAAGAACAGCAGCAGTGGCAGCACAGGGCCTTAGATGGCCAGGGACTTCTTGCTCAAGCATGAAAAAAAGGTCAGCCTGAGAATATCAAGGATTATCCAAACCTCATCGTTCACAACACAGAGCATGGCAACATGTCAGCATAGCAGAAGGCATCATGACGAGCAGCATCTTAGGGAGCTGCACTCGGGAGAGCGAGCAGCACGAGGGGCGCGGGCGGGTGCGCGGTAATCAATGGTGAAGAGCGCAGCAGTGGCCCGCCCTGTGGCGTGGTGTCCCCCTCTCCCTGCTCCCACGACGTCCTCCCTCCCCCCATCCATGCCTCCCCGCCCACCGCCCCCGACCTCCGGCACCATACTTCCCTCAACACGCCCTTTCCGACCTGTTGAAGCACCACCGTGACTCCTTCTGCCCTCCAAGACGAACGCTGAGGCGACTCCGCTTCCGTCGGCCAGCTCCGTCCCGCCCGTTCTGTACGCGAGGATGGAAGGAAACCCGTGTCGCTGCAGAAGCGCTCCCGTTGCAGTGCCTCTCTCTCCCTGTCTTCTCTTGTCTGTCTCTCTGACTGACTGACTGAGTGTATGTGTGTGTGTGTGTGTGTGTGTGTGTGTGTGTGTGTGTGTGTGTGTGTGTGTGTGTGTGTGTGTGTGTGTGTGTGTGTGTGTGTGTGTGTGTGTGTGTGTGTGTGTGTGTGTGTGTCCGTGTCCCTTACCCTGATGAAGTTTCTTTGTTATTCCTACATATTTGTTAAACACAATCACCCTTTGCCACAAGTGAAGCACCCGCCATACAGTCCCTTTCCCGCTCTCTCGGTCCTTTTCCCGCACGCGCAGTCCCTCCCTCCCTCCCTCCCTCCCTCCCCCGCAGAGGAGCCGTCGCTGCTCTCTCGAAAAGTTCCCTCCGCGCACTCTCTGCCGCAGCGACACGCGTTCGTGATTACAAAATTTGGTGCAGCTTTACCCTTGAGCGGAAGCCGTTTCACCAGACTTTAAAATGTCCGCCTTTCCGACTGCGCCCTTTGATTGCCGAGGGAGAACCACTGTCATTTTACAATTCCTCGCTCCATCATTTTTCTTTCAATGTCTTTTCTCCTTGTCTCTTACCAAATCCCTCCTTCTCCCCCCTCCTCCCCACCTTCCCCCCTCCCTGCTCCTTCGTTCCCCTCCCCTCAGTCCCCAGACGAGACGAAGTAGCCAAAATTCACTCCCTGGTCTCCCCGAGAAACTCCCTTTCTTCCCAACATAATCCTCGGCTGACACAGGAGCATCGATCTTGCGGGAAAAGCGAGATACAAGCTCTGAATCACGTATATGAGACAACCGGTATATTGGTGGGCGTTGCTAACGTACCTCTATATCCACAGAAAAGAATGAAAGAAAAAATAGCATATAAGAATAAACAACGCTTTAAGAAGGATCTCGGCGGCAACATTTTTACGTGAAGAAGCAGGGAGTGACATACGGCCAGTTTCTAAGGATCCGAATGAAAGCTTGAACATGCCGTTAACATCCATCTTCGTCCCCATCGCCATCACAGCCTCCACCTACCTCCGCCGCAGCCGCCGCGCTCCCCCTCCTTCACCCACTCTCTTTCCGTCAGCCCAGCGCCTCGAGAGTCAAGATCTCGCGCCACCCCCTCCACTCCTCCTCACTCCGCCACTCCCCCATTCTCCTCCGAGATCCTTCCCCAGAGCCGTCGGACGTCGTCAGCGAGTTCATCAAGTCCCCATCAAGTTTCTTAAGGAGTTACGACCATCTTGAAAATCCGGGGTCGTCGCGCTCCCACAACTCGCCTCCCACTTACCCTGTGTGGGGCTCCAGCGCGACCTTTTGGGTCTGAATGCGAAGCTAAATAATAAGTACAATGAAGATGATGATGATGATGATGATGATGATAAAGATAATTACAATAGCAATAATACTAATAATAACGTTAATAACGACAACCACAAACAAACAGCCATAACGTAACAACACAACAGAGATACTTCAAAAACATACAACAGATACAGTGTGAAATCATATAACAATGCCAATAACGATGAAGACGAAAATAACATCCATTCCTTCCCCACCTACCACAGTGAAGCCAACGACCACGTCGTGCCTTGCGCCCCAGGTCCTCCCTAATTACCTTTCACTATCACGCCGCTGACACCCGCTGATCATGCCATCCTGGGGAGAACAAAGGGCCAAGGGGTGCCAAGGAGGACG
>NC_051395.1:19036246-19043746 GCF_015228065.2 Penaeus monodon | reverse complement strand
CATAGACATTGCGTGTGCAAATGTGTGCGTGCGCGTTCGTATTCACCCTCGGCGAGACGCTGATCTCAGACGGAAGACGCCCGTGTCCCGATGTGTTCGAGTGCATTCGAGTACGCTTGATGCATACCGAGTGGATATTGGGTCAAGGCCCTCACGCTATGCTAGTCGTGCTATGAATCTGTCACGAGGATTCTCGCTTCGAGAGAGAGAGAGAGAGAGAGAGAGAGAGAGAGAGAGAGAGAGAAAGGAGAGAGAGAGAGAAAGGAGAGAGAGAAAGGAGAGAGAGAAAGGAGAGATGAAAGGAGAGAGAGAAAGGAGAGAGAGAAAGGAGAGAGAGATAAGGAGAGAGAGAGAGAGAGAGAGAGAAAGGAGGGAGAGAGAGAAAGGAGAGAGAGAGAAAAGGAGAGAGAGAAAGGAGAGAGAGAGAAAGGGAAGAGGGAGAGAGAGAGAGAAAGGAGAGAGAGAGAGAGAGGAGAAGAGAGAGAGAGAGAGAGAGAGAGAGAGAGAGAGAGAGAGAGAGGAGAGAGAGAGGCATAGAGAGAGAGAAAGGAGGAGAGAGAGAGAGAAAGGAAGAGAGACGCAGAGAGAGAGGAGAAGGAGAGAGAGAGAGAGAGAGAGAGAGAGAAAGGAGAGGAGAGAGAGAGAGAAGGGAGAGAGAGAGAGGAGGAGAGGAGAGAGAGGGAGAGAGAAGAGAGAGAGAGAGAGGAGAGAGAGAGAAAGGAGAGAGAGAGAGAAAGGAGAGAGAGAGAAGAAGAGGAGGAGAGAGAAGAGAGAGAGAAAGAGAAAGAGAGAAAGAAAGGAGAGAGAGGAGAGAAAGGAGAGAGAGAGAGAAAGGAGTGAGAGAGAAAGGAGAGAGAGAGAAAGGAGAGAGAGAGAAAGGAGAGAGAGAGAAAGGAGAGAGAGAGAGAGAGAGAGAGAGAGAGAGAGAGAGAGAGAGAGAGAGAGAGAGACTGTGTGTGTGTGTGTGTGTGTGTGTGTGTGTGTGTGTGTGTGTGTGTGTGTGTGTGTGTGTGTGTGTGTGTGTGTGTGTGTGTGTGTGTGTGTGTGCGTATGTATGTATGTATGTATGTATGTATGTATGTATGTATGTATGTATGTATGTATGTATGTAGTATGTATTTAGTATGTATGTATGTAGTATGTATGTATTTAGTATGTATGTATTTAGTATGTATGTATTTAGTATGTATGTATGTAGTATGTATGTATGTAGTATGTATGTATGTATGTAGTATGTATGTATGTATGTATGTATGTATGTATGTATGTATGTATGTATGTATGTTTATGTATGTGTATGTATGTGTGTGTATATGTGCGTATGTGTTTGTGTGATTGCGCGCGCGTGTGCGTGTGTATGAGTGTGTGTACATGCGCGCGTGAGTGTTGCTAACACTGAGTCAACATGTTTGTGAGGCGCGTTCAGAATAGATCTTTTGTTAAAGTGAGTCCACAGCAAAAGCCACCTGCACGTGGGCGATCACTCTTTTACATTATCAATACCTGTATAAAGGGTGAAGGTGAGATGTACTTATGTATGTATGTATGTTCTAGATAGATATTTAGAGAGGGACACTGTACTCTTAAAATATTGTATGCCTGTGAGTGTATTCGCCTGCGTATTTGTGCTTCCGCGTGCGTGCGTGTGCGTGTATGTGCGTGTGCCAGAGTTCCAGAGCGAGGTCATGTGCGTGTGCGCGAGGCCCATAAGGGCGATCACAGGAAGGCCGGGTCCAGAGAGCTGGTCTTGTTGGCGGCGAATCAATAAAGAGGTTGGGAACTGTCATGCGTGGCTCACTCCGGCCTCTCATGAGCGCATCGCGTAAGCACGCTTCCGTAATTTGCCTTATCCCCGCTCCACCTGCGGCGAACTGGCTCGACAGCTGTTCGCACGAGAGGCAACAGCTTCCTGCGGACGCGGCTCGACCGCAGCTATCATCTTCGAAAACGTCCTCTGCGCTCTCACGCCGTTGCCGTCAGCCACGAGAACGCCTTGCTATTCGTGTATACTAGGGCCGTGCACTTCGGGGCAAGGCAGGAGAACAGCGCACTCTCTAAGATGTTGTTCAGCTCAATCAAATTCTAAGCATCTGAATAAATGCATGAATTAAAGGGAACAAGACTAAATCATCGGCGAGTGAAGCTGTCTCCCCATCCGCCTGGTCTCCGCCGCTAGATCCTCGCTCCCCTAACAAGCCGTCATGCAATACATGCAAGGTGCTGACCTGTGGGCATCTGCTGCAGGGGTAAGGGGGAAGGGGAAGGAGAGGAGTGCTGCACCCGTGGAGGATCAATGCTGTTACAGCACATGAATACATGACGAGCCAGCCACGCCCTCCTGGCTTATCTAGGGTTATCTCTCCCTCCCCCTCCGCCTTCTCAAGGGCTTCTTGGCCAGGCTAATCACACTACATTTCAACCCGCGATGAAAACTGCTGGGTCCCACGGTGTTGTTAGGGTGAGCACCAGGACAGAAATGTATCCCAGAGAGGATTTTACCTCCTCCTCCCGAAGGACTCCTTCCCTAAAAGCATATAAAGTGCACTGGATGGAAAGCAGAATTAATAATTTCTAAAGGTTTTATGTATGAAAAGTGGAACAGTATATATGCAAAGGAGGCGGAAAATTTCGTCGAGCAAGAGAGGGCACGCGGTGAACCCTGAGGATTACACATAACGTCTGACCAGCACATGATATCAATCAAAGATTTTGTAAGTTTAACGATGAGTGGGGGGAAAGGAAAACTAACACACACACACACACACACACACACACACACACACACACACACACACACACACACACACACACACACACACACACACACACACACGCACACACAGAGAGAGAGAGAGAGAGAGAGAGAGAGAGAGAGAGAGAGAGAGAGAGAGAGAGAGAGAGAGAGAGAGAGAGAGAGAGAGAGAGAGAGAGAGAGAGGAGAGAGAGACGAGAGAGAGAGAGACGAGAGAGAGAGAGACGAGAGAGAGAGAGACGAGAGAGAGAGAGACGAGAGAGAGAAAGGAGAGAGAGAAAGGAGAGAGAGAGAGAGAGAGAGAGAGAGAGAGAGAGAGAGAGGGGGGGGGGGATGTGTGCGTGTGCACGAAATACTGGCGACTTCATTATCTCCATGCGAGATAATAGCAGTGGAAGAGTAGCATCGAGGCCGTATTAAATCTTGTTTTCGCAAACCGTTCTCCCCTTTAGGATAAATGTCCCATGTGGAATAATTGGTTGAACAGGTATGTGAGAGTGAGAATGCCTTTGAGCGAGCGAGTGAGTGAGCTAGATATGTGCGCGCGCGCGCGTGTGTGTGTGTGTGTGTGTGTGTGTGTGTGTGTGTGTGTGTGTGTGTGTGTGTGTGTGTGTGTGTGTGTGTGTGTGTGTGTGTGTGTGTGTGTGTGTGTGTGTGTGTGTGCGCGCGCGCGCGCGCGTGCGTGCGTGCGCGCGCAAGGAACAGTGTCTCCAAGGCAGACGCCCATACTTACCATATCTGGAAGTCCGTCTCCGGGGTGGCGTGTAGGAGTGCGCTGGGGGCGTCGTGCTACGCCCGCGAGTGGAAGGTTTGGTTGAGCGACGTGGGCGTGTGCGGACCGGCGAGGTGGGCGGTGCTGTGCGTATGAGGCCGCGATAGAGCGGCGGCGTAGAGGAGGAGGCGCGGATGGCCGCGGCGGTGGGTGGCGTGGAGCGCCACCAGGGGTCGTAGAGCTCGCGCTCGTGGCTCCAGAAGGACGCCGTGGAAGCCGATGACAGGGAGTCCTCGGCCGGCTCTTCCTCAGCCTCGGCGATGTCCGGCAGGCGCGGCCCCTGGTACATGACCTCGGCCTCCGCTGGGCCTTCCTGTCCCTCCAGCGTGACGCCCGCACACCCACACAACTCTGGTAACGCCTGTAGCGGCAGCGGCGGCGGCAGCAGCAGAATGAGAATGGTGGCGCACGTGCATCACTGCGTGCCCAACGGCTACACCATACCACAGAGTGCCGTGCGTGCCCACCTGCCCGCCACGCCAACCACACACACCACACCGTCTTACTGCTCCCGCACGGCACGTCGCGTCCGTAACTTCACCATGAGAGCGACCGCTCCCCGACACTCACTTTCGAGTTCTGCTCTTCCTACATAGCATGACCTCAAGGCCGAGCATGCGCCAGGATATTGCGAGGAGTTATTGAGACATTACCTGTAAATATACGCACACGCATTGAAGACTTCGCGCTCGAAAACGTTCTAGGACACAATAAATGGTACACGTGCCAGACGGTTTTGCTTCCCCAATTTCACTACATCGATCCATAAACAAATAAATATCAATCACTCTCCTGCTTCGATCACTTGTCTGATCATGTTCGCTTCTGTGTGGGTATGTGTTCTCGGGACCCAGTGTTCACAGAACTTGTGACCGAATGCGGCTTACATAAGGTCAAGCAATATTCCTAAAATGCCCTAGTCCCATACACGCACAGTATATAGCACTGCTGTCAGCCTGAACGCCGTTGCTTGACAACACGATACCTAGAAGACAAGTTACAAAAACACGGCCAGGATCAACAAACAATAAAACCTTACACAACGTCACTGCACCCGAAACGAACTCTTGAGCGCCTTTGCCGCGCAAGGAACTTCCAACGAAGGATTTTTGCAATGCCTTGCAGGTGAGAGCCAAGAGGCGATGCCATTGTAGGCAACTTGCGTCATCGTGTGCACATTGCCAGAGCCTTCTCTGACCTCATCTCGACCCTCGCATCCCCGAGCAGCTTTGAACATGCTCCCCTTTCATTATCACGTCGCCGGGAAGGGAAGTAATAAATACTCCATTCTAAATTTAGTTTCCCTCTTTAACGCCAAAGAATCTTTCGGAAACTTCTTGCCAGATGTTCATGTTTATTATTTATACTAATGGACATCACCCACGCAAACTCAAGTGCCTGCAACACCAGCGATTAACTAACACTGTCTTTCCCGAAATGTTCCCTGAATAACCAATTTCGACCTGTCGCGGAAACGACTCCCTACCAAGCCCGAGAGTGAATACCAAACACAGAGCGAAACCTCCAATGGACAGTGGGGCGACGAGCCCACTTATCCGCGTGGGAACCCAGCTTTAATCACAATACAAACTTGCCAGAAACTTAGCCGCAGCAGCGGCGGTCGGAGGAAGATGGCTTCTACCAAAACGACGAAATGAATTGCAATCTAACAGGCTCTGGATGATTAAAGTTCCAACAACGCTGTCCGGAAAGATCAATCGGAGAGCCTTCCTCGCCCCCCCCCTCAGAACTGGCTGAACTAGCCAGCCTCGGGGAAATGAATCCTCCACGAGACCAGTACATCTTTTCGGTCAAGAAATGAAACATCTTAGGAACCCGCGAACCCTCGACCTTCTTCCCTTTAATGGCTCATGGCATATCCACTTATCAGTTTAATTTGCTCGCTTCGCTCGATTGCCATCATTTGAAACTCCATTTGAAAGCGACGAAGGAATATTACGAAATCTAATTTCTAGCAAGAGATTAACATTCTTTGAGTCTTACATTCAATATAACCGACGACATAAATTAATACTTGCAATACACATCCCGGCCGTTTATGGTCCTCGGGACTTGGCAGGTTCTAGAAGCTGTTCACACATTCCCTATGCACTAAAAAACACGATGACAAATTATGACAGGTCGAGGTGGAGAGTAAAAAGGCAACTTGGAGTATTCGTTCGATGGGCAAAACTTTTTTGGAGAGCGGACGGGAGAATACATCGTGACAGCTGAATGCAATGAGTCAATCAAGAAAGAGTTATTGACAGCCAAGAGGAAACTATCACTGGTCATAGAAAATGGTGAAACCAAAGAAAATGGACATTGGAATACCTGATACGCCTGAATAAAAAGGTTAATCATCACATCAGAAATAAAGGAATCCCAGAACCTGACAGGACAAAGTAATGCAAGACGACTGAGCTAAAAGACTACTGAAACGGCGTTGGCGCGAGAGCAAGATGGAGCAACGGGGCCGGCGTCAGTATCCCACGGAGGCGGTTACGCAGGACCGCCGGCTGACTCACTCTTAAAGTGGGTTTCATGTTCCACGAACTCCACTGTACCTCTCACACCAAAAACCCGCTACATTCACACTCTAGGAGAACACAGGCGCAAAAATGCTACAAGCACTCACAGGCACGAACACGCATTGACAAATATTACAGTGGACTGAAATATACGCTCGAGTAAATATGCAAGCTTGTTTACATGAATGAATCCGTATCAAATGATTTACACCCATAACAGAAAATAAATATTTCAATAAATAAAATCACACTTTTGAAACTACTGACGAACGAAACTGGTTTCAATCCTATCGGTCCAGTGGGACTTCACAACAAACGCCTCTTTTTAGATGCCGCAGACTTCACAGCCAGACCGGAAACTCGTTGGCAGTAGTAAAAAGTAAAACGCTCTTAGGAAAGCCAGAGTAATGAAGGATGCCTATAATGAGACTTTTTTTTTCTTTTCCTTTTCCTTGTCTTTATCATGAAAAAGTCTTGATCTTCCTCTTTGAGCGAGAATCACGTTTCGTGTAAAAATCTTCCAAAGAGAAAAAGGTAAACACAGAGGCGCGATGGACTGCGTCCGTATTGGACTCTTGCCAAGGCCAGCCAATCCTATAGGACAACCCTAAATCACATGGCATTATGGGACGGGTCAGGCATCCTAGACACTCCCCTCCCCACCATGAGAGTTCCAGAGTGACGCCACAGCTTATGGGCACCCGGAGAAGGCTGCGCCCCTCCTCTACACCCGAGTGCCAGGCGGTGAGGCACGATACACAAGCCTCCGGATGTTCTTCCTGATATCTGTGAAGGGATGCAATCCTGAATGAATCCGGGACCCTACGCCCAGCCAGCTCTCCCCCTTTGGCTGCTCATCTCCCAGTGACTCCAAACGATCTAACACCCTCGGTCGCAATCGCCAAGAGCGCTCTGCCGTCGCTCCACATCCCACATTCTCCGCTAGACGTTCCTTGGGCCATCTCGGAGCTCCACTAAAGGAGGTCAGACGAGGCCAGGAGGCGACAACACCTCCAGAATGGAACAGAGAGAAAGGGAGGGAAGAATAATTGGGAAGAGATGGCAGTGGAGAAGGAGGAATAGCAGAAGGAGCTCTCATTTTCGTGAGGGATAACCTCCATCACAGAGGCAGCGCACAATATTTCCTTCGTCATCATTAATCTCGTCCTTCCCTCCTCCTGCCTAGAGCGTCCTTTTGCCGCTTCGCGTCCCCTACCACGGCGGCCATCGAGGTCGATAACGATGGTGTCAAGCAGAGAGGAGGCGCGAGTGGAATAAGGGGGTTACGACGATAAGGATGCCAAGGAAGAGGGAGGAAGAGGAGGGGGAAGTGGGAGGAGGAAGAGAAGGGGGGAGAGGGAGGAGGAAGAGAAGGGGGGAGAGGGAGGAGGAGTACGGAGGGCGTACTCCACTATAACAGTAATTTCTCTCCCATTAAGAGCATT
>NC_051395.1:19018746-19026246 GCF_015228065.2 Penaeus monodon | reverse complement strand
ACGCTTTTACACAAACGCATACATGCATACAAACACACAATCACACATAATCACTCTCGCTCTCTCTTTCTCTCTCTTTTTCCCTCTCTCTTCCCCCACGCACACACAAACAACAACAACAACAACAACAACAACAACAACAACAACAACAACAACAACAACAACAACAACACTCCTGAAGTGAATACGCCAATACGTAATCAAGCCTCGGCCTGGACGTTCACCCCTCGTTCTCATCCCAGACGCACACGAAAAAGCACTCATCAGCGAAGGAACGTAGCAAGTGGTGGAAGGGTAGGGGAGAAGGAAGAGGAAGGGGGGAGCGAGTTAAGCAAACGAGTACAAAATAGAAAACAAACAAAATTTGACACATAGTGATAACTGCATCCCGCCAGAATCAATAACTTAAAGCTCTACCGCGCAATATTTTGTGTTGGCAACGTTCGCGCGGGCGGTGGGGGCATCAAACATCAATACAGTGTACATTTCCCCATCTAATATTGGAGCCACCTTACGCCGGCACCACGTTCCGGGAGATGACAAGGGGACCGGTGGAAAGGGAGGCCGGCAGGGTTGCTGGCGAGGGGAAGCGGGAGAGGAAAGGAAGGAACAATAATGGGTGGGAAGAGTCGACGGAAAGAAGGGGATGGACGAAAGGCGAGAGAGAAGACAGGAGTGTTTAGGGGAAGAGCAACAGGAGGAGTGGGATGGACTGAGGAAAATAAAGGTATGAGGGTACTATGGAAAGACAAGGGCGAGACTTGTTAGTAAAGCGAAAGAGAAAGAGGAGAGAAAAAGAGCGAGCGGGGCAGGGAGAAAGGGAGGAGGGCAGAGATTTAGAGATTTAGAGAGAGAGAGAGAGAGAGAGAGAGAGAGAGAGAGAGAGAGAGAGAGAGAGAGAGAGAGAGAGAGAGAGAGAGAGAGAGAGAGAGAGAGAGAGAGAGAGAGAGAACCGATATTATTTACTTTAGGAAAATATAATGAAACGGTTTCCTTGGAGTTGGGGGAGAGTGAGAAAGGGAGGAGAGGAAGAGCTAGTGGAAGTACCGGTTATGGAAGTGTGGGCAGTGAGTCCATGGGCGGAGTAGGTCGGCCAGATGGGCGGACCCCCGCCTGGCCGCGCCGAATGAGGACTATCCTCGGGTTCATGAAGGCTTCCACAATCCGGCCGCCGCTTGGTTAACGAGGCCATCCGACGGTGACCAGAGTGATGGCGATGAGGGGGATGATGGTCAAACTGACGACAAACTTACAATGATGATGATGGCGATGGTGATGATAATGGTGATGATGATGGTGATGGTGATGATAATGGTGATGATGATGGTGATGGTGATGATAATGGCGGCGATGGTAGTGATGGCGATGGTGATGATAATGGTGATGATGATGGTGATGATGATGATGATGATGATGATAATGATGATGATGATGATGATGATGATGATGATGATGATGATGATGATGATGATGGTGGTGATGATAGTGATAAAGTGGGAAGAGGGTGGTGACGATGAAAATAGCGGCGTGCTTATTACTTAAATGATCATGGAGCGGTCGACTAATTCGTCGCCAATGACGGCAGTTGAGCCTCTTCCAGCCCAGCCGGAGCAATTAATCGGAGCCGAAAGTGTTGCGCAGTGATCGCTCGCTCTCTGCCGGTCGCTCTTCCGTTTCCTTCCTGCGCTCGCTCGCCCCGCAACACTCCTTCCGCCGAGCAACATTTGTTCCTCCTACGCATCATGCTCATTCTGAATAACACTGGAATCTTTTCACGCTCCTCGCTGCTATAAGACTCCCTGCAGTCAAGTTTTATTTATCGTTATCATTTTAATCTGCTTCATATGTTTCCTAAAAAAAAAAAAAAAAATAGAATGTACGTCGCTGTGCAAGTGGGATCCTGCGCGAGGCAACATCGCCCCCTCCCACGCTATTGCAATACACACTTAGGCGTCATTAAGGTAATAATGAAGGCTGAGTCATTTAAATGCCACACTCCCGCCCTTGGCTAAACTGACTGTCGTGGGCGGGAGTAGCATATCCCTGAGCCGCAAAACACCGTTCGGGAAAAGTAGGGCGCGCTTTCCCTTACACCACCGAAGTTCATCGACTGCCTAGCTAGCTGCGCCTTACCTGTGCGCCCGATACGAGTCGTGGGCGCTCAGGTGGGCGTACAAGAGTAGGTAGTTAGCATCCTCTATCAGATCGAAGAGGAGGGAAGGGTTTCTGAGGACTTTCGTCTCACATGCGCCCCTTTCGGGTCTCAGAACCTACCACTCCCATCTCCCCCTTCTCTGCCTGCCTGCCTGCCTGCCTGCCTGCCTGCCTGCCTGTCTGCCTGCCTGCCTGCTTGCCTGCCTGCCCGCTTGCCTGCTTGTCTGCCTGCCTGCTTGCCCTCCTGCTTGCCTGCTTGTCTGCCTGCCTGCTTGCCCTCCTGCTTGCCTGCCCGCCTGCCTGCTTGCCCGCCTGCCTGCCTGCTTGCCCGCCTGCTTGCTTGTTTGCCCGCCTGCCTGCCTGCCTCCTCTCTCAGTCAACAATCTCTGCGCTCTGGGTGCGCCTTCACCTGTAGGTAATCTTCTCGGTGTCAGATTCCTGAATGGCACTTAATTACGTCCGTGAGAATGCCATTAACGGGCGGCGCAGTGTTCATCGGGCTTTAAATATCACAAAGAGATCTGCAGTTTGCCAACAAAGGACCTTTAAACGGTCTTAAAATTAGCGTCGGAGAGTCTAACATCCACTTTTTCCTAGAAAAGTTTTAACAGCTGGCCAATACATGTACATGCAAAGCAAATGCACATTACTACTTTATTTTTCCTTTATGCTTGGCCATAATCATCATTATTATTATTGTTTTCCCACAGCCATCGCGAGGGGCGAGCGAAGCCTGAGAGCGAGGGATCGTGACCTCCTCCAGGCTGGTTAGAGCACGACCCTTTTAACCTTCCTCGGTGCCGAGGTAACTTCCAAGACGACCTCGGGGGCCGACCTTCTCGAGCCAAATGTCGGGAGAGCAGTAAAACCCTCTGAGACAGCAAGGGTCGTCTACCCCGTGGTCACTACTCCCGCAGAACCTCCACGGCCCTCTCTTGTCATTCGGCCCCAAGCCTTTGCCAACACTGTGCCGCCTCTCTGGATCCCTGGAATTCTTCACAACGTTACTATATTATGTTCCGTCAACGATCTTCTCATTCCTGTAATCACATCAGTGCCCTCCCTCTGCCATCACCACACACGCACCAGCCCACGTGCGCAGTTAGTGCCATGACAGCCGACGCGCCATCAACTGCAGAGACGGAGCTGGGAATAAACCAAGCGAATAAAGCATGGAACCTAAATCTACGGACGAAAAAATGCACATTTACGCGACTGAATAAATCCTATAATCTAATAAATGCTGAATGCGAATCCAATAGAATATTTGCATAAAATGGAGAAAACTTAATCTACTTTGTTAAATTAGCAATGCGAAAAGTGCAAAGCCTGTAGCTTAGGAAAATGAATATACACCTAACGGCACCACTTTTTCAGTCCCCCCTCGCACCGAAGACCATCCATTTTCTTCTCGTTGTGGCAAAATTTCGGTTCCAAAATTTAAACAGCATCATCATTCCTATAAGAGTTATGCATTACCCACCACATCCTCCTCGTCCATCCCCGGTCTGCTATTATCGTTGCACTCACAGCTTGAGCCTTGAATGTATTTATTTTAAGGCGACGTAAACAACGGAGACCCTTAGCCTAGCACGTGGACCGTGAGACGAGGTGGCTGCTCGCTCAGAGGAATGTGACGAACGCGTGGCTTAGCATGCCTCCGCCGGCCAAACGTTATTTGATAACAAGATTGCATCATTCTCTGCATTATAGCAACGTGCGTATCGCACACTATCATCACGTTCAGTCAATTGCGATAACGTGGAAGAGAGGGAGGAAAGGAGCAAAAACAGAGAGAAAACAAAAGGGGGTAGAGAGGGGTAGAGATTTAAGAAAGAAGGGAGAGAGGGAGGGGTGAGGTTGAGACACTCAACGGATAGAGAGAGAAACAGGCAAAACTGATTAAGGAAATTAATAAAAAAAAAATCAATAGGAAAAAAAACGAACGACAAAATAGAGGGAAAGCGACAGAGGGGTCAGGGTGCGTCAGTCAGCCGTCACAAGTATTTATGGTAATGGCAGTGTTGGAGGCCGGCACTCCCTTCGCCTGCGGACACCCCCCCCCCTCCCTCGTCCCTACCTAAACCGCACGCCCATCGTAAGCTTCATTTGTCTGAAAAAAATACTTCCATATATATTGCAATTTACTTATCAGCAGAGAGAGAGAGAGAGAGAGAGAGAGAGAGAGAGAGAGAGAGGAGAGAGAGAGAGAGAGAGAGAGAGAGAGAGAGAGAGGAGAGGAGAGAGAGAGAGAGAGAAGAGAGGAGAGAGAGAGAGGAGAGGAGAGAGAGGAGAGGAGAGGAGAGAGAGAGAGAGAGTGGAGAGAGAGAGAGAGAAAAGAGAGAGAGAGAGAGAGGGAGAGAGAGAGAGAGAGCAAGAAATAAAAAGAGAGAGAGAGAGAGAGAGAGAGAGAGAGAGAGAGAGAGAGAGAGAAGAAAGAGAGAGAGAAGAGAGAGGAGAAAGAGAAAAAAAGAGAGAAAGAGAAAAAAGAGAGAAAGAGAAAAAGAGAGAGAAAGAGAGACAAAAAGAGAGAGAAAGAGACAAAAAGAGAGAGAAAGAGAGACGGAGAGAGAAAAAGAGAAAGAGAAAAAGAGAGAGAAAGAGAAAAAGAGAGAGAGGAGACAGAGACAGAGAGGGAGAGGAGACAGACAGAGGAGAGAGAGGGAGGAGACAGAGAGAAAGAAAGGGAGAGAGGGAGAAAGGGAGAGAGGGAGAAAGAGAGCGATTAATGCCCCAACAACCACATCACCTTAATCCTGTACCCAATAAAAACATCAAACAGAGCCCTGGTTCACTACAGCCATAATTCCACACGCAGAAAAGCCTCCATAATCAAGGGTAAAACCAAATAAATGAAGATCAAACTGGATAACAATGAATCCGCTGCCGGGAGTGCCAACAAGGCAGGCAGGCGTGGCAGTGCTGCTCGTCCTCCTCCCCCTCTCCCCCGACCCTCTCCTCACCCCCCCCCCCCTTTCTTACTCATCCTCACCCTCTTCCCTTCTCTGCTTTTCTCCTTTATTATATCTTCTCTTTTTTCCTATCCTTTCCGCTTTTCTCTCTTCCTCTTGTCTTCTGCTTTCCCCTCCCCCTCCGCGCCTCTCCTCTCCTCTCTTCTCTCTCCTCTCTACGCTCTTCTCTCTTTTCTCTTCTCTTCTCTACGCTCTTCTCTCTTTTCTCTTCTCCTCTCTACGCTTCTCTCTTCTCCTCTACGCTCTCCTCTTCTCTCCTCTTCTCTCCTCTTCTCTCCTCTTCTCTCCTCTTCTCTCCTCTTCTCTCCTCTTCTCCTCTCTTCTCTTCCTTTCTCTCCTCTTCTCTTCCTTTCTCTGCCTTTCTCTGCCTTTCTCTGCCTTTCTCTCCTCTCCTCTCCTCTCCTCTCCTCTCCTCTCCTCTTTTCTTTACTTTTTTCTTCTCTTCTCTCTGCCTCCTCCCTAGTGCCGAGAAAATGGCAAAGAAGAGGGGCGGTAAACACGACTCCTCGACATCAAATCGATTCTTTTCCCCTTTTTATATGGATTTCGGGGTGAAAAAAACATTTACGAAAAATAAACCCTTATTGCGTACAATATCTTGTTACAATATCTTGACGAACAGGCACGGGAGGAGGAGGGAGAAGAAGGGAGGAGGAGGGAGGCGACACCGGCCGAACGCTCGACAAAGCGACACCGCTCCAGTTGCCCGGACAACATTCAGGGCGAAGGAAGCGACGCGCTCGGCCAACCCGTTTACCTGCAGCTTCCGTGCTTTCCTTCTGCAACGAATTCCAAGAACTCGCATCCACCGACGGGCGCGCGGCACACAAACACCAGCACAATCCAAAGCATGTTGGAAATATAATTTCTTAGAAAAATCCGGCATACTTCCCACAGTTCTTCAAAGGGACTTACTTCCAGGCTAAGAAGTCTGCACGACCCGTCCTCGCATTGTAAGAAGTCTTTGCCACCCTCAGATGAGAAGCCACTTACCTGGAAAAAGAAAGTATAAATAAATATTCAGAGCATACAGAAACAAACGAGTAAGCGGAAGAATAAATGAAATACATAAACATTTATTTTCGACAGAGAGAGAAATATACGTTGTTTCCTTAACATTTTTAAAAATCAACTTCTCTACAATTTCCACAAGGAGAACGTCCGCCACGAGTCGATAAAATATCAATGCTCGCCACTCAGAAAAGAGAATTCGCCTCACATCTCGCGGTTCCCTCTGCCGTAAGCGAGACGGAAAAGTCTGGTAATGGCCAGCATAAAATACAAATGGGTAATAACATCTCACTTTTACTAATACTTTTGTTGCAAAGTTTGGCAACGGCTTGCATAATCTACAGGTGCGAATGGATGTTGAAGAGCAGGTGCGAGAGGCACGAAAAAGGCAAGGGAGGCGGGAGAGGAAGACGGATAATATAAAGGGAACAAATGGCCGACACCGCCGTAAACCCTACTCCTTACACAAAGATCAAGGACGAAGGAGTGCCGAGAGGGACGGGGCCAAGCACAGGGGAGCTCAGAAGAGCAGCGATGCGGCTCACACGGCGGTATTAATGCCCTGGGGGGAAAGCGAAGCGTGAGGCAATCTCCTCCGCCGCACGAGCTGTCGGCAGTGTGGTGGGGAACTGGCACCAAGGTGACGTGTGTTCAGTATGCGAGCTCAGTCTCGCTGATGTGCTGCACTGGCGTGATGCTAACACACACCCAGCACGCCAAACACGCAAGGCACAACACGAATCTAAAGATGCTGGAGGGAGGGAGGGAGGGAGGGAGGGAGGGAGGGAGGGAGGGAGGGAGGGAGGGAGGCAGAGAGAGAGAGAGAGAGAGAGAGAGAGAGAGAGAGAGAGAGAGAGAGAGAGAGAGAGAGAGAGAGAGAGAGAGAGAGAGAGAGAGGGGGGGGGGGAGAAGGGGGGAAGAGACGGATTCACCACACATTAAATCCCTAGCAAAATCTACGGCTCTGTGGTTGACATTTTCACTTTCTCCCTTCCGCATGGTCCACGTAGGAGCACCCAATAGGGCAAGGGCGGTCCTGCCAAAACGACAAAAGCAAACATTGTAATGAGTTCAGTTTAATCCTCAAACAACACGCTATAAAACTGCATCCTGTGTGACACAGTTAAGACAAAGAGGCAAGTAAACACTGAACAGCAACGGCGACCCCTCATGAGGCTGTAACCAAAGATAACCTTGCTAGCTCTCGTCCTTTAAATTAATTAAATTCAAAGAAAAACTGCAACAACAAACATAAAACTGCGGCCGAAATGAATACAAAATTCATGTAACAAGTGCAGTATCATGAATCATATGAACAGTGCAGCAAATTTAGCACACTAATGACATCGATCCAATATTTAAT
>NC_051395.1:19013746-19016246 GCF_015228065.2 Penaeus monodon | reverse complement strand
ATAATAATAATCATTATCATCATCAATATTATATTAATTAAAATCGTCACCCATATCATTATAGCAATAACAATAACAATATTAACAACCACAACAACAACAATAATAACAATAACGATAACAATAATAACAATAACAATAACAACAACAACAATAATAATAATAATAATAATATCATTATTGACGATGACGATGACAACGATGACGACAACAACAATAATAATAACACTAATAACAAAAACAACAACCACAATAATGATAATGATAATTATAGTAGTAGTAAGCTATTATGGTGACAATATTAATAATACTATTAACGGTACAAAAATATAACAATAATAACAGTAACAACTAATGTTACCGTTGTTAATATTATGCTGATGACCGTCAAAATTAATACATAATTATTACTGCCTGTATCATTACCATTATTTCTTATCATTCAATATCAATAGCTACACTTGTTTTTAGACGCAGCGAAAGCAATAGAGTTCATGCGAAATTTAAAAATCAACCCCAACGTGATTAAATATTGTATAACACCGTAAATCGTACAACACGAGTCCGGGGAAAATGATCGCCAAATAAAATATGAAAACGAAGCCAGCGTGGGAAAGCCGTCCTGAAACTCACCATTTTGTTGGTCGAAATAATCCCACTCCATGGACGTGTCGCTGACATCGCCGTCGATCTGATCGAGACTGACGTTGAGTTTCAGAATCATGTTCCTGGCTTTCCTTTCCTCCTCAAGTTCATCTCTCAGACAGAGGCTTTTGCTCAGGTCTTTGCAGAGCGGCATCAGGGCCTCTCTCAGCCTGTAGGGCAGCTCCGCCATGTCCCCTTCCACCTCCATCTCAGGCACACTCGACTCCAATGCAAAGCTGTGGTCCGAATGCTGGAGGTGCTGTAGGTGCGAGGGCATGGAGGTGGTGTAGTCGTAAACGGCCATGGACGCCATGGCTGGGTTCTGGTCCTCCATGGCATCCAGATCGGCAAAAGAGAGCGTCCCCGTCACCCGGGAGGAGCGACGCGTGCGGGTGCTGCACCTTGCAGGAAAAATATCCTCATCCAGCAAGTCCTGGCAGCTGTAGCTGTAGGTGTGCTTCTGTCCGCGGAGAGCCAGGTCGAGGGTTGAGGGGCGCTTCGGCTTGGCGTACCTCGGGGTCGCTTCGTCGTCGCTGTCGTGCGCCCACGAGTCGCTCTTCTGGAGAAATTGGTGAGAGCCAGACAACCCTCCAGCCATGCTGCCAGACACGATCTTCGAGATCTTTCTGACTTCCGCTGCTATTTCTGACGTGCTGTTTTTCAGACAGTGTCGCACCTGCCGGTTCACCTCCGAAGCCACCAACTCCGGCAGGCGATTCAAACTATCGGTGACAGACTGCTCGATGGCCTGTCTGAGCAGCTGCGTGGAGGGCGAGCTTAACTGCGGGGTGTTATTAGCAGGGACGGAATTGTCCCCCATGACAGGCTGCTCTATGCTTTCATCGGTGGAGAAATAGGCGGAATCCCGATGTCGGTCCTGCTGTGGCTGCGGCACCGGGGCCATGTCCGCATGCACGGGGTTGGTGTCCACGCGGAAGTCCCGACCGAAGAAAATATTGTCCTGACCGGGCGAACTCGACCCATTTTCTGCTGCGATGGGCGGAGAAGGGGGTCGCTCTGTCGGACTGGGCAACGTGGGCGTGAGAGAGTATATATCTTTAAACGGCGTGGAATAAGTGTGAGCAACCGCGGGTCCTTGGGCTGTGGCGTAAGGCTGAGCGTAGATGGGAGAGGGTGGAGTACGAGTCACCCCTGCAGGAGGGGTGTTCACCTCTGCAAGCGCGTGGCCGTGGCCGGGGATTTGGATGGTTAGCGAGGACCCAGCTGCTCCTTTTCTCCGGTGCGCAATATTCCTGAGATCGTGCAGCTCCACCTCCGGCGAAGCCCTTCCGCTCCTGGCCACCCTCAGGTGGCTGGGCAGGGCAGGAGAGCGAGGGGTCGGCGAGCCAGGCACGGAGCGGAAGCCTCGACATCTTCGTGGATAAGGAGAATCGAGGCGAGTTTGCGCAGGGGACTCCGCCACATTGCTCACGGCAATATTTTCAGGGAGGGTGAGAAGAGCTGATGTGGGCGTCAGTCTCCCCCACTTGGACATACGCTGGAGCTGTTGCTCTTGTTGCACCAAGAAACATCCGCTGCCATACAAGTCGACATCGTCTTCAATCTCCAACTCTTTGGTAGGAGACGACTTTCTACGTAAACCTTCTTGCAAATCCTCATATGTGTGATTGGTGGCATCTATGTAATCTTCCCACTTGGGTAGCTTGTCCTTCAGACTGTCCCTTCTGTACTTAGTGGATTCACTGGCCATCGATGCAATGCTAATATTATCACACATGCGAGTCCTTATGCACTGTTCCTCGTTGGGGCATTCCTCCTCGGGCTCCGTCTCCTCGGGCAGGAGATCCCACACCACGCACAGGGAGCGCTGCTCGACCACGGTCGTGCGGCGCTT
>NC_051395.1:19001246-19006246 GCF_015228065.2 Penaeus monodon | reverse complement strand
GAGAGAGAGAGAGAGAGAGAGAGAGAGAGAGAGAGAGAGAGAGAGAGAGAGGGGGGGGGGGCACTATGAATATCCTAGTTACCTTTTCTCTGAGAAATTCTTGGAAACCGCATTACCATAATCCATTTTTTTTTTTTTTTTTTTTTTTTTTTTTTTTTTTTTTTTTTTCAATTACGTTCTCATTCCCAGACAAGCACAGAAAACAACCTAGAAAACCGGAAGTGGATTACGAGTGACACTTAACGGCAACTGTTACACACCGCTAACTTTGCCATTCCATCTCGGGCGCAGAGACGCAGGCGGCGGCGGTGGCGGCGGGAGAGGCCGACGACGTCGAGGACGACTTGAAAAGATGGGAAAAATGCGAAAACACATAAAAAGACAGAGAAAAAAAATAACAAGCGCGCAAGCAAATGGCCAGAAAATCCCGGCATTCTCCTGAAGGAGGAAGACCCTGCCCGAGCCATCACAAAGGCCACGGCGAGAACTGACGGGGAGGACAAAGGGGCACGTGGCTTCCGCGGCATTTAATCGCGCCAAGGAAATAAGGCCCGAGATGGGGTTGCGGTCACACGCGACATGAAGACGGCGTCAAAAAAGCCGGGAGGCAAGGAAGGAGGGGGAGAGGAGGAGGAGGGAAGAGGGGGAAGATGAGGGAAGAGAAGAGGAGGGGGAGGAGGAGGGAAGATAAGAGGGGGCAGGAGGAGGAGGGAAGAGAAGAGGGGGGAGGAGGAGGCGGGAAGAGAAGAGGGGGGGAGGATGAGGAGGGAAGAGAAGAGGGGGGAGGAGAAGTCAAAGGAGAGAGGGAAGTTGAATTTAGGGAAAGGGGGGGGGGCGGGGAAGGGCGAGGAGTGAATGCGAATGGACGTTTGAGGAGAGAAGGAACAGAGAGAAAGAAAAAGGAAGAGGGAGAATGCGAGTCACAGCGAAACCGAGAGAAACTGTCAACAAAATCCAGCCCACTCCCTTTAAGAAAAGTAGGGGAAAACACACATCCTAAACCCGAGACACCGCACGACGAAATGTAAAGAAAAATCCCCCGCCCAAGAAAAAGAAGAGACAGAAAGGTAGAAACAACGCACAAGGAATGGGAGAAGGGAGGAAAAGATAACGATAACGTCTGATAACGAAAATCACGACATCAGAAATAACAACGATAATAACTGCGAAGCAAAGAGCATCAAAACCAAGCGCGAGGAGCGAGGCGCGAGGTCCGCGACGCAGCCCGGGTTCGACGCGACCGCAGGGCATCACCGAGATGCTTAACGTAAATATCAAATTCCCGGACATCAATTTAGTCCTCCGAATGGAATCTTCCAGAAGGGGGATACGACCGTCGCCCTCGCCTGCTCTTGCAATTCTTCAGTATGCAATGTTAAATTATGAAGTTCAGTTACTTAATACTACAAGAGACACTCGAACCATTATCAAAAAAATAAAAGTTAAGGAAATAGGAAAAGAGAAAATGCGAAGGAACAAACTACAGAGAATAACTGCACACAAGAAATAAAAGAAAGGGAAGGGAAATTCGAAGAAAGCAAAAGAGAATCACAGAAAAATAACTAAACAAAATCGGACAAAATCATAGCGAAAAAGCGAAGCAAGCAACAGAAAACACAATGATACACGCAATAACCAGAGGAGAATAAGAAAAACCAAGGCCAACAAGCTAAAACACAAGTGAGAATCGTATAAAAATGGGTTTAAAAAATTTGAAACGAAGAGGAAAGAAAAACACAAGAGAAATTCTGAGAAAAATAACTGTACAAACGGAAAAAGCGACAAAAGAAGAAAAATATAAACACCATAAAGCGAAGCAATAACAAAAAATCATGAGAAAAATAACAAAGAAAAATATCTACACAAAAAAGCGAATCATCAAGAAAAATATATACAAAGCGAAGAAACGAAAAAAAAATCAAAACGAAAAAGCGAAGCAACCAGAGACAAAAAAAAATAACACAAAATCGAAACGAAAAAAATCAACACGAAAAAGTGAACCAATCAGAAAGAAAAGAAAAGAAAAACAATATAAGAAAAAAATATATATAAAAACGTAGAAACGAAAAAAACACGAAAAAGCGAACCAAAGAGACTGAAGAGACTAAAAAGCAAGATAAAAAAACAACACAAAAACGAAGAAACGAAACGAAAATCAACGCGAGAGAGCGAAGCAACAAGAGAGAATCGCGGGTGTATCCTTCATCTTCGTGTTGTGTGTCATCCGCAGCCTCACATATCACACCTCCCTTCCCGTCGCGCACATTCATGAATCACGGCGCTCCATCTCTCCTGCATTCTCTTGTCTCTTGTCCTCCTGTCCTTTGGGAATTTTCCGTGCCTCTCTTGCTTCTTTTCCTACATCGTTCTTGCGAGCTTTCTCGTTCTCCTGTTATGCTTGCGATCAGAACTTCTCTTTATATATATAATTTTTGCTTTTGGTTCACCTTTCTTTGTTAATCTTATTGTTTACAGAATGATTTGTAATTTTCCTATAAACAGTTTGGAAGCAATATATAAACGACCTAAATCCATTCATGTAAGACGTTAAAAAGTGAGAAAACCCGCTTTAAGTAGATTACTACATTATTTTGTGACAAACAATATGATAGATTAAATGCCATTAAACTATACAATATCCGTGTCACTAACATTTCACGACGATTTAAACATTCTTTTTCTAATGTACGCCGTCATATAAACGAGTTCCCCCTACAGCAACTGTCATTTTCTCCATTATTTTTTAGCTTACCGTTTTCTTCTGCACCATCACTCCAGGGTAGACTTGAGAAACTCTGCATTCCTTACCTAGAAAGAAAAAGTGAAAATGATAATAAAATGAAAATATAAACTAAATGTTTGTCATTTAATTAAACCTCTACTTGAAATTCGGGAAACAGTTCTGAATAAATATATATAAAAAATACAAGGACTATTACGTTGCGAAAGATCAACAAAAGCCATATGTTGTCCTCGTTAATCTAGTTAAGAAAGCCTGATGACGAAACCCTTCCATGAAGACCCGAGTATTGTCTTAATGTTGCCTTTTCTAGCACGCTCGACTCAGTGGGGATACGACGTCACGCGTGAATCATCATCGAAGCAGACAAGATTGCCTCAAGTAGTTTTTTTTTTTTTTTTTGTATATATTGCCGTAAATAGTAGCTTACACGCATACGGACAAAACAAAAAACAAAACACAACACAACACAGCACAGCACAGCACAAAAGACAGACATACACTCACATACTCACACACACACCCTCACACAGAAATTAACAAAAAAAACAAACGCACGCGCCAGGTTGAGAGCCCTCTTTGTTGAGCCAGAAGAATGCCGTCAAGGAGTTGTCTAAAAGCAACGTAACGCGATCAGAAAGCAAACGAATCACAAGTAGGTTAATGAACACCTTCTCCTAATAGAGCCATAACGTTAGAGGGGCATTTGGCTCCGCGCTTGCAAGAACATGAAATGACAAGGGAGTGGAGCGTGGCCTCCAGCACGCACGCGAAAGCACGCCCTCCAAAGGCGGTTGACATACGAGGTCTTAGAGGGGAGAGGAGGGGAGTGAGTGAGTGAGTGAGCGAGCGAGCGAGTGAGTGAGTGAGTGAGTGAGTGAATGAGAGAAAGAGAGAGAAAGAGAGAGAGAGAGAGAGAGAGAGAGAGAGAGAGAGAGAGAGAGAGAGAGAGAGAGAGAGAGAGAGAGAGAGAGAGAGAGAGAGAGAGAGAGAGAGAGACAGAGAGAGAGAGACAGAGAGAGAGAGAGACAGAGAGAGGAGAAAGAGAGAGAGAGAATCAATTAAGTCTAAAAACTTTAGTTATAATGTTCTTAGTGGTTCTACAACACATATAAACATAAGCTGCGCATAAAATTAACAGTAGTGGATTTAAGTCGTGCTCTATCTTATATTTAGAACCTGATGTCATTGATATCTAGATGTTCCTTTAATTATTCTTTAAAAGTATTCAAGTTATAAATATTTCTGATACTACGTTGCAGTTGGTTCCAGATCATGGATCAATGTGTTTGCATATGTCGTGCCATTATTTCTGTACGTGATCTTTTGACATGTTTGGACACCAGCAATGTTACCTATGTTTGGAAGAATCAAGAGCCACTTTTGATAATTACCTTGAATGATTCGCATTACCATAATTGCATTTGTACTGGTGTGGTTAACTATTTGAGTTTACTTATGTGTGAGGCAATGGGGCAATACTTGTTAACAATTTCAAGTGCTACGCTCTCTCTCTCTCTCTCTCTCTCTCTCTCTCTCTCTCTCTCTCTCTCTCTCTCTCTCTCTCTCTCTCTCTCTCTCTCTCTCTCTCTCTTTTTTCTTTTTTAGAACTTGATCTGTTTAACCCCATTTGTTTGAACAATAGTTAATCACACTAAGAACTAGTGGTTTCAGTTGGGATTTTATTTGGTCTGCAGCTTAGGTAAACTAATGTGTTCATTACTTTTCTAAAGATGTTGTCGACATGCGTCAAAAATGTTATTTATCATGTATAAATGATGCTATAAATGCATGTTTCTAAAGTGATGTGTTATTGATAACAGTTAGATGATGTGCTATTGCAGGTAGACTGTCTATGATAAAGTGAAAAGCAGAGAGAGAGAAATCTGGTTGAAGGTCGAACCGTAATTGAACAAAGAACTTTAATAAAATTGGTAGCAAATCTGATATGAAGAATTAAAATATGGCAACACTGTCAATGACAACATGCCGACAGGGAAAAGAAAGTTACAAACGACGGAATAAGAAGAAGAAAGAAGGGAGGAATCGTATGTAAAGAACGGGAGGGCGGTGCCAGCTGACAAGGGAAAATATGCCTTCTGTCCGACCACACAAGGTAAAGCGCCTTGTCATTACCCGAGTAAACCCTGCCTTGCATCCCTCCACAGTAAAGCGCATGCACCACCACATTATTCTTCCTGGCGTCATTATAATATCGAGATTGTAAGACGACTCTGCCATGCATCGAACGCCGCTATAA
>NC_051395.1:18986246-18998746 GCF_015228065.2 Penaeus monodon | reverse complement strand
GACAAGCATGATGCAATACGTCTTACAACAGTGTTATTCTCAGCCTGAAACCTTGCAGCAGACTACATATGTCCACAATGACATCTAAATGTCACCCGACAGAGGACAAAAAGCAGAAGGAGCCTCATAAAACAGCAACACAATGACAGAAGCGCACGGTCTATCAAGCAGTAGGAACATCAGACGCAGCGCGAGGGAGGCGGTGGATTTGCTTATGGGATATTTGCAAACACGTGCAAGGCAACGGCAGGGGAGTGCGGACACAAGCGGACATCACCGTCTCTCTCGGGTGGACAAAAAAAAATGAGCTGACACACAGAGCAGAATAAGCAAAACAACCATGCACACGACTGGAGGGTAACGATGAAAGAGCCGGTGACTGCAGGGTGCGGTGCCATCATTCGGCACGGCCTGGCGTTCTGCCAACACCCAGCGACTGTCCTGCATGCATAAGTAAGGCCCTTTACGACATTTACTTAACCAAAGAAAATAACTATCGACAGCCTTGGATAGATTCCCTCGGCCGATTAAGCCTTAAAACGTGAATTCAAGCTTGACGCGAACTATGGTATCGAGGCCTGCAGCACCTGCTTCCTAAGAGTTGTGTTATGAGCGACAAAACGGGCGTCGCCGTTCGGTTCCAGGATGATCAACATTACGCTCTGCTGTCGAGTCGTTTCCTCAACACAGGTGAGAGGCCGCCGCAAGTCCACCGCCACCAATCGGCAACAACGAAAGGAAGAGTTTATCACTACAGCGAACAAGCACGCCATCTTCACGGCATTTAGTACTTCTCTTAGTCGAAATGCACTAGCGTCGCCTTCTGCACCGGAGTGCTTGTGCCGACAAGAATGAGCGAGGAGCGGGTTGGAGTGCCAAAAAGCCGTCAACCTAAAAAGCCGTCAACCTTTCACCTCCCTCCTTATTCTATATTTCCGATTCAATGGGGACAGAAGGCAATTCAGTGAAAGAATGTGAAAGACAATCAATAACATAACACATACATGAACCAAGACAAATGCAACAACTACGATAAATTCAGAAAGCTACACAAATGAACCTGGGAATCATGCCAACCCTTTACCAGAGAAGCAACAAGCGCAGCATCTTATATGTGGCTCGACCAACTGCTGGAGCATGTCTGTCAAACGCATGCACCTGCGACTAATATCGTGAACACGCTCTCCATTCAATCTAAGGCACGTAGATCACGGTCCTCATCGCACTTATGGCTACAACAGCTGATGTGCCCTACAAAGCACATGTTTTATATGCGACATAAATTATTATGAGTCGAGAGGTGCAGCCGAGTGAAAGCTACAGTACTCGGGGCATGATTAACAGAGAGACACGAGGATCCGTCAACTGGCACAGTCACGAGCTTGAGTTGCCTCCTCGTCGCTGCTGCGTGTATGTGACTTTTCCGGCTGCCATGGTTCTCAGTCACTTTGTGTTTTCAGAAAAAAATACACACATACACACACACATATATATATATATATGTGTGTGTGTGTGTGTGTGTGTGTGTGTGTGTGTGTGTGTGTGTGTGTGTGTGTGTGTGTGTATGTGTGTATGTGTGTATGTATGTGTGTGTGTGTGTGTGTGTGTGTGTGTGTGTGTGTGTGTGTGCGTGTGCGTGTGCGTGTGCGTGTGCGTGTGCGTGTGCGTGTGCGTGTGCGTGTGCGTGTGCGTGTGCGTGTGTGTGTGTGTCTGTGTGTGGCAAATCACGAAATATGTAAACATAACTCGATACAGCGCGATTTTTAAAATTGTGGTTGCAGTTAAAACACAATTTAAGCATATGTACAAAATTTTAAATAAAGATTTGTTTAATCATATCCATCATAGGGGATGTTAACAGACCTCCCTGGCTATCTATCATATAAGTAGGAAACGATACAAACAGTATTACATTAATATATCGTTGTTTATCATCAACCAAGGAAAGAGACCAAGCACTTATTTATTTATTTATTTATTTACTTATCATCATTGTCAAACAAAAAAAGGCCCTACCACAATTCCTATTCATCGCCATCTATCGCCAAACAAAGGAAATATTTCTAACATTCTAGCCCACGCGGTTTGGGAGTTTGTTGTGCCTTGCCACAATGTTGACTGACACAGAAGTTGCTATACTCGTTTAATGTTGCTATTGCCAGTTTATGTATCAGTAAGTTAGTATTTTTTTCATAGAATTTGTATTAATTATGTCAGAGAAGACGAATTCTTTAAGGTTTCACTGATCTATAGAATACATACCTCTACAGTCTAAGATATACCTTTGTCTAACTATAATTTTACGAGAAAGTGTGGATTTTATTCTTGCTAGTTTCATATGAAATTCGCATGGAATATGGTTGTCATCATACTAAACATATAAGTTTTAAAAACAAAACAAAAATTGCTTGAATGTTAATTTCTGGACGAGATAGCAAGTGATAACATCGTCTTTCCGGAAGTTACCAGCGGACTTGTCAGTGCTCTGACCACTGGTAAAATTTACCATGATAACTCGATGGCACGGTGCATTAGTGAATCCGGCCCCTGGTTGACCCACTTGTCACACTACAAGCTGCTTAGGCCTCCCGGAGTGTCAAGGGTAATCCTGTTATTGCAAGTTAGGTCGAGTAGGCTAGTATTGAAACCTAACATCCATGCTGTAGTGAAGACACATTTCTTTTAACCTTCTTTTTTTGTCTGGATTACGCAACCATCAAATATGTCCCTAACATATATTGGCGAGAAATGGATTGCTGATACTGTGTAATTCTGCTATTACGAGGTGACGTCAGTGCTTGGGACTATTCGCCCATTCAATAGAGGAAGTCCTTGAAACATTTGAGGGGGGGAGGGAGGGGGGGAGGGAGGGAGGGAGGGAGGGAGGGAGGGAGGGAGGGAGGGAGGGAGGGAGGGGGAGAGAGAGAGAGAGAGAGAGAGAGAGAGAGAGAGAGAGAGAGAGAGAGAGAGAGAGAGAGAGAGAGAGAGAGAGAGGGGGGGGGGGGGGAAGAAAGCGCACGCGCGCTAGCTATCCACTGGGCCATCTTGCCTGCGTTAACCGTTGGCCAACATTTCCATCGAAGGGAACCACAACAGGGAAACCCCGAAGGTGCACACAGGTGCTGGCGTCGGGGGCCAACATGCCCCAGGAGAGGCTGCCAACACAACATGTGGCCCCCTGCCTCCGTGGATGTGCGTGGGCAGTGTCACAGACATGTCGTGACGTTCACAACAATGAGACAATGCAGCCCCGGCGAGAGGTCACAACCCAAGTGGATAGCAACCATCCCGACTTGTTACCGCTGGGCGGGGGCTGCATAAGTATGATACTGATGGCTCACATGCTAATAGAACACACAACGTAGTTGCCTTCTGTGTCCTGATCATTTTATTTAATCGAAATCAAACTCGACAACAACGCGCCTAAAAGAAACGACGAAGATACGGCTGGAAGGGGTGGGAAGGGCAAGAAGAAAGTGGAAGCGGATTAAGGATGAAGGAAATGGAGGGGAGGAAAAAAGGAGAACGTGGAAGAGGAAGGAAAAGAGGGTATGGGAAGGAACGGAGGGAGGGAGGGAGGGAGGGAGGGAGGGAGGGAGGGAGGGAGGGAGGGAGGGAGGGAGGGAGGGGAAGGGGAAGGGGAAGGGGAAGGGGAAGGGGAAGGGGAAGGGGAAGGGGAAGGAGAGGGAGGGAGGGGGGAGGGGGAGAGAGAGTAGATAGATAGATAGATAGATAGATAGATAGATAGATAGATAGATAGATAGATAGATAGATAGATAGATAGATAGATAGAGAGCGCGCGAGAGCGAGAGAGCAGGCCACGGCAGAGCCTGCGGTGAGGCGATCCAATGAGTCAGTGAGCCAATGAGTCAGCGACCTTCATCCTCAAACAGGCAAACCATGACGAGACGAGGTAAATCGACCAATCATACGGCTCTCCCTCTGATGGGGGGGAGGGGTGAAAGGGAAGGGTTTCGCGAATGCATGGAGACCCAAACAACTCATGCCACTGCCATATAAAATGCGAAAACCAATGACCGAAATCCGCCTGGCATTTGGCCTTGGTTGGGAGCACCACGTAGCGACAGAGCTTGCAACGGGAAGCGGCCGATTTGGAACGTTAAGATATAAAAAAAAAATGAAGCGAGATTTAAATCTTTACGACATGCATTGTTCAATTGACTCTTGTTGACAACTGGGGTAGAAATGTGCCTAGGAAAAGCTTAAATTTCCCTCCACACGGAAATGAAAATGAATACGGATAATGTGTGGCTAAAATATCAGTGGTGACGGGACAATCCGCACTGGCGATGACGGTTGAGTCATTATCACGTCATTCGCCCACACGCCACTTAACCGTCCGGCCGCCGTCCCTCTCCGCCGCCGTACTCACGAAAGCAGCTAAGGAAGCGAGAGAGAGAGAGAGAGAGAGAGAGAGAGAGAGAGAGAGAGAGAGAGAGAGAGAGAGAGAGAGAGAGAGAGAGAGAGAGAGAGAGAGAGAGAGAGAGAGAAAGAAAGAAAGAAAGAAAGAAAGAAAGAAAGAAAGAAAGAAAGAAAGAGAGAGAGAGAGAGACGGGGGGGCACAGCAGCTGTGTAAGCCCTGGGTGTGCGGGAGGACGGGCAGCTGAAGGAGTTAAGGGTTGAGGGCAAGAGAGGGTAGAACATACCCTCCGTCTAATCCCGCACCCCCCCCCCCCCATCACCTTAGCTTCTGCTCCGTGCCACCGACTCTGTGTCAGCCTCTCCCTCATTTACTGTCATCTTTTCGAATGCATATATATTACCATCAATACCTTAGTAATGATGCCACATTCACTGCCAGTACTTTTATTGCAGTTAAAGTCAATAAAAATAGTTATTACTAAAACTATTACAATTATCGTCACTATTATTGACATGAAAATTACTAATGATAATACTGGTTATGATTAGCATAATATAAAATGATGATACTAATAACACTAGTAATAGTAACAAGAATAAGAACAATATTGTTACTTTCACTCAGACTACTCCCTTTGCGATCATTCTCGCCATCAATATGATTATTACTATCCCCACTTCGTATAATCGTTTTCGCCTCCCATCCGGCGCTAGACTCGGGCTCATCTCTGATACTGCGAGAGTTAAAGTAAACAAAATAATTCGACGTCTAATCATAATATCTCAAGAAGGTTATTTTCTTTCATGAGCATAGCGAGTGAGTGAGTGAGTGAGTGAGTGAGTGAATTTATATGTGAGGGAGAATGCCTGTATCCGTGTGTGTTCGCACTTGCCGACGTACATCCGTCCATGTGTAAGTTTATGAACGTAACCACAATGTTTGTCTGTACAAACAAATACACATACCTACATGTACACTTGAAGTAAATATCGCGATGACGCCACTCATAACAAGGTAGGGGAGGGGTAGAGGGTAACGGGAGGGGGTGAAAGGGGGAAAGGCGGGTGGGGTGACAGAGGTGGGTGCCAGCTGCACTCGAGTGAGTGAGCGAGCGAGTGAGTGAGTGAGTGAGTGAGTGAGTGAATTTATATGTGAGGGAGAATGCCTGTATCCGTGTGTGTTCGCACTTGCCGACGTACATCCGTCCATGTGTAAGTTTATGAACGTAACCACAATGTTTGTCTGTACAAACAAATACACATACCTACATGTACACTTGAAGTAAATATCGCGATGACGCCACTCATAACAAGGTAGGGGAGGGGTAGAGGGTAACGGGAGGGGGTGAAAGGGGGAAAGGCGGGTGGGGTGACAGAGGTGGGTGCCAGCTGCACTCGCCAGGCTTCCTTGCTGCCGCCCCGCCCACACGCGCTTCCCCTTGGAGGCAATATTTCTTTACTAACTCAACTCACAAAAAAGCTCATCACTATACTCAGAAACGAAAACTCTGGCTCATTTTCTGACTCTCATCACGGACCTAACAGCCACTTGAAGTCTGTATCTTTGGCGTGGTTCGTGTGTGTGTGCAGAGGAATCAAACCATAGAAGCAAGAGACGCCAAATTCACGTGACTCACTGCAACATGTGACACTAAGTCCCTCTAAGAGAAGGCTGTTGGGAGGAGGGTCACAAGGAATGGGGGAAAGGGGGCTAAAGGTTGGACAGAAAGGCTAGGGAAGCGCTAAGGAGGGAGGGAGGAAGGGACGGAGAGAGAGAGAGAGAGAGGGAGGGAGGGAGGGAGGGAGGGAGGGAGGGAGGGAGGGAGGGAGAGAGAGAGAGAGAGAGAGAGAGAGAGAGAGAGAGAGAGAGAGAGAGAGAGAGAGAGAGAGAGAGAGAGAGAGAGAAAGGGAAGACAGTGTACAATAATGTCGCCCACATGAGTCATCCCACAAACTGTTTGGCCACCGAGGGTGTGGCAAGTCTAACCCAACATTCCCCCAAAGATCCTCCTATAGTAAATCCTAGTGTTCATACGCGCGAATGGGCGTGCCGTTACAACCACACGCACATGCACTCGCAAGCAATGGGAGGGCCACACTGCGAGATCCTGGGTCTACCAACTACAGATATGTACTTCTCAAGATAGGCGGGGGTAGGGGCATCGGGCTGGAGGCTGAAGGAGGCAGGTGCTCGCCGAAAGTCGCGAGGAGAGACAGCATCCCGATCCGGCATTTCCATCCCCCGCGTTCCTTCTCGCCTGCGAAGAACAACGCCTCCCAGTCTGCTTCAGCAGACTGGGAACCATCTCACCTCCACCTCCTCCCTCTCCACGAACCATCTCACCTCCACCTCCTCCCTCTCCACGAACCATCTCACCTCCACTTCCTCCCTCTCCACGGGAACCATCTCACCTCCACCTCCTCCCTCTCCACGAACCATCTCACCTCCACCTCCTCCCTCTCCACGAACCATCTCACCTCCACCTCCTCCCTCTCCACGAACCATCTCACCTCCACCTCCTCCCTCTCCACGAACCATCTCACCTCCACCTCCTCCCTCTCCACGAACCATCTCACCTCCACCTCCTCCCTCTCCACGAACCATCTCACCTCCACCTCCTCCACTTTCTCCTCTAGCTCTCGAGCCTCGTGATATAATTATCCTACCGCTATCGCCAGCCCCGATTATAAAACCCGCCGGCGTCATCATCTGTCCAAACGTCTCCGTCGATGCTGGCGGTGACGCGGGTCGCCCTACCCTGGCCGCCTTGCCCTGGCCGCCTTGCCCTGGCCGCCCTTCCCTGGCCGCCTTACCCTGGTCGCCCTGCCCTGGCCGCCCTGCCCTGGCCGCCCTGCCCTGGCCGCGCGATGCGGTGGGAAGATGTGCCAAGCAGCCGCCAAAGCCTCGCCCTTCCCACCGCATCTCGCAGCCTCCTGCCTCCCCTCGCCGCCCAGCCGCTTCCCCTTCCCGTTTCCCTGAGCAGCACGCCCCCCCCCCTCGTTTCCCTTCTCCGCGAGGGACGAAAATACCATAGACAGAAACAAGACAGAGGTGTTGCGGCGGAATGTCCTCCCGTGCCCTCTGCCCTTCCCTGCCCGGCCGTGCCTCCCCCGCACACACAGACGCGGATCCTGGAGATGATCTCGTGGTGTGCTATACCCAGTGCTCCCACCCCCCTTTCCACCACCACCACCCCCCTTGACCCCCTTCCCCCCTCACCCACTCACGCCGGGTCGAGTTACGCTCCCTCCCCGCCCTCAGGCAACATGCTCACTCGAGGCGGCGCGTCGCTCAGCCCCACCTCAACCCATCAGCATTTCTCCTCGCAAAAGGGCCATGAATCCACTAGAATCCAAGCAAACTCATTCCACTCATCAGAATTCAATTCTAACTGGCTGTGACATTATGTGGGCGTGTCTTACCTGCATCAAGGTGGAAATACGGGGTTGTGGACTGCCGAGCTACTTGTCTCCGCACAAGAACTAGGGCGTGTGTCCCTAGGTCACAGGTATGTGGCGCTAATAGGCAAAAGGCGATTCTTATCTGGTCTGTGACGTCCTTAAGCGATAGTCTCCCGACCACGCCTACCATCCATCACGGCCCCGGTCACCGTTACAATCTCCCAACTAGTTCTCTTGAACCATATGAACTTCTCTAGATGGAACACAATTTGCAATCCCCGTCCAAGAGGGGCATTTCGTGTCTCTGCAAAGCAACATACAAACATCCATACATACAAAAATGCAAACACAAAAGCTTCCCCTCGTGCAGGAAAACGACGAGCAGCATGAGTGTCGACGGTGAGTAAGAGCCGTCACTCCACATTATCCTCATCCTCAGCGGTCACACACACGACTCTTACACAACGTCCACATCACTCAACTCGACCTCAAGACACCTCCCGATCCCCCTCCCTCTCCTCGACCCAGCTCCTACTCCTCCCCCTCCTCGATCCCACCTCCTACTACTCCTCCTCCTCCCCCTTAACGACTTAAGAGACTCGAGATTCTAAGCCAGACCTTCAACAACTCGGCCTAATAACTTCCCTTTAATTATGCAATCAAGTGCGACCTTCGACGTGCCTCGACTCGGTTAATGAGGCCCACCAATTCAAACAGCATTAGCGTGGCGACATAAGAAAATAAACTGCGGCATTTAACGCCTTGTCTTTAAGCAAACAATTTCACTGCCTAAGAATGTCGCCATATCGTGTGTCGCCGCCGCTCTCGCTGCTTCTCTCCGTCGCGGAGCACTCCCCGTGAGACTTCGCTCTGGCAGGCGCACACTAAGACATCACACTAGTAGCCACCTAGACATTACCAAGGCACTGCTCTAGCTACCACTAGACAAATTAGCAGTCATCACTAGACCTTACTCTAGTCATCGCGCAGTTCCTACAAAATTAATACATTATGCCCCCAAAATTAATACATTATGCATGCTAAAACGCTTCCGATGCCTTCGTGTTGCTATCCTACCAACTTTAGCACAGAAGAGTAAGATGAAAACATACAAGGCGCGTACATCGGGCGTTAGCGCCCCCACTTCACGACACACATGAAAAGAAGAAACAGAAAAAAATATTTTGACACATCTGGAGTGCAACTTGAGTCTCGCATACCAACAGGCCTTTACCACGAGGAAGACTCTACTCCTCTCTTTCCCATAACGTTAACGAAGGTATGAACAAACACACGACAAAGCAGTTATCTTGGATTGGGGAGGGGGTAGAAAAAGGGCGGATGAGCGACGGAAGGGATGAGAAGAAAAGAAAATGGGGAAGAGTGGATAAGGAGAAAGGGAGAGGGGAGACGACGGAGGGGTGGGAAGTACGAGGCGGAAAAACTGCGACACAAAAGAATCTCGTCCGGGCGATGGCAGCGGCCAGGAGTGAATGTAGGTATAATCCACGACACTGATCCGGCTGACACATGTACCACATGAGGCCGGCCTCTACCTGGCCCCGTTACACAACCCTGCCCAGTCAATATCCAACACTCACGCACATTATATAGAGCAAATGGAGAATTTTTATTCCCCTCTCTTTATTATACACACACACACACACACACACACACACACACACACACACACACACACACACACACACACACACACACACACACACACACACACACACACATATATATATAAATTTTTTATTTCATTTTTCATTCCCACTCTCACTCTCACACTCACACTCACACTCACACACACACACACACACACTCTCACTCTCACTCTCACTTTCACACACACTCTCACTCTCACTCTCACTCTCACTCTCCCACTCCCACTCTCACTCTTTCACACACATACTTTGTGTGAGTGTGTATTCATTACTTTCTTATTTACATAAGCTCCTGCAAAACACTTGTCCCAAACACTGTAGCCTCGTCCTCGCACGGATCAGCTCACCCCCTTGCGCTGGCGGTCGGCATCGGCGCCCTCGTTCTGCTGCAGCAGCTGGGAGTTACCTATCACGGCGAGCACACCTGACCCTGACATCACTCCCCTGAAATACACCATCATCTCACCTCTCAACGCGGTCACACTCTACAACATCTGCGCAATGGAAAGAGCAAACAATACCATTTCCATTCCATTTTTTCTCAAATATCGTCCTATCGGACGTCCCGCTAGTGATACCATGCAGTGGGTATAATTGATGGATCAGGATTACAGACATCTCGAGACACTGAGTTATATGTAATAACATAACAACAGTCTTAAAACTATCAATGAACATCCAACCTGAAGTTTGTACGAAACAGAGACCTTCGAAAAAATCATTTATCCAAGCAGCTCCTGGTGGCACTCGCCATTGCCAGCTTTCCATCCAACTCCCCCGAGAGCAATTTCATCCCCCACTGACAGCGCCCCGACAGCGCCCCGAAAGTAGTTCATCTGAATTACAGTTCGCATTACGAAGCGTGACTCGCTCGGCATGACGTCATATGCACCCTCGCCTCGCCTCATCGAAGCGTTTCTCTCGTCCGCGAACCTTACGCCCCAAACGCTCTGTGACTCCTTTTCCCTCTCCCTTCTTAAACCCTCCTCACATCCGAAGCCGGAAGTATTTCACGCTTGTTTTAATATTTAACTCGAGATAGTATACCGCCAAAGCGGTAGCAGCTGGAAGCAGAACGGCAGTGCAATGTTTACCACCTCGAGACAAAAGGAAGCGTCCTCGTTTACCCACCATGGCTTGAATCATCGTCTACAAGGGTAAGCTATAGAAAAACCACGGCCCGAGAGTTACAGAATCACGACAAGTGCTTGGCGAGGGAGGGGGAGGGGGAGGGGAGGGGGAGGGGGAGGGGGAGGGGAGGGGGAGGGGGGAGGGGGAGGGGGGGGGGGGGGGGGGGGGGAGGGGGAGGCTATCGACCTGCCCTGGGCTACTACTTGGCTTGGGTGTACGACCTTGCGCAATTAGCTTTAAAGTACAACTAAAAACAAATACAAACGGAAAGTAAACATACACCAACACGAACAAAACCACACACATATAAACCCACCACAAACAAAGATCGGCAATATACAAACATACAGTCTAAACGTGCAAGCGAGGAATGTCCGACCCACATACCTCCCTCGCGTTTCCTCGCTAAATAACACATTCCATGACGCTGCCTCGCATGGCCCGAAGGGTATCGGCTCTCACAGCAACTGTACATGATCACTACAACCCCATCCCCTCGCCTCCTCCAACCCTACTTCTCCTCTAAGAGAAAATAACGCAGCAAGAACCATACACAACACACTCTTCGGATTGTGGCGTGGGGCTAATTACGTATTTAGCAGAGACAACGAGGATTCCGGGATGGAGGGAGGGTTAGAGGTAATCCCAGCGCGGCGAGGACCAGGAAGACAGAAATGCAAGTCTTTCTTGGGCGGAAGAGCGGGAAGCAGCGCCGGTATGTCACTTGCTTCCTCCTCCTCTCCGCCGGCTAGGTATACATTTCTCCACTATAATTTACCTTAATTCTTCAAGGAAATAAAATATATTGATTTCCCAACAATCCTAACAATCCTCCCTTTCTTCTTTCTTCCATGCGTGTGGTCTATAAAAACATGGAGGAAAAAGGTCTCCCCACGTACTGTACAATTCCCCTGAAAATCCTGATCCACGAGCTGTCTCCACACCCAGAAAAACAACAGGCATGCGAATATAACCTTTCCTGAACTACAAATCCAATCACACGCTTGCGGCCTCCATAGTAAAGGTATATTCGTATATTTGTATTTCGCCCTAGAACGCCAGTAACATTGATAGTTCTGTTGAAAAGCAATCTGACTCATACCATATGATAGTTGCTTAATTACTTAATAGTACCTGAAGTACTGCAGGGAATATTATGCAAAAAAGGCACAGATACTGCGGCACGTCCTATTCTGTCTATTCAATATAGTTGGTTGTAAACTCTAGGGGTATTTACGGAAATAATCTCATTTTTAACCATTCCAACATTACATTAAGACGCTTTACTTATGTATACGTCTCAAGGTCGCCCGAGGTGCGACCCAACGTGCAGGATTGATTCATACGTTTTAACAAGGAGCAGATCAGACTATAACTATACTTCATGGCTGCTGTACATATATAGTGTAACTGCTTTGTTTATGCCATGTTATCTTCGTGTGCTGTACAAATATGAGCAATACCTCTCGAACAAGGAAACTTTGGTCAACAATTTTTTTCCAAATATGAGCATATCGCAGTCGTTGCTGCCGTCGCGTACGAATTATTGCCTCATACTCTCGCCTGAGCCGCGACAGGCGGGGCCAAATACAAACGGCACCACAAAGCGGTGGGAAGCCGAGCGTACCGACAACGAGGCGACCCTAGCCTGGTCCTCCAGCACTGCCACTACACGGGTCTCAGCTCTCAATGTCATAACACTCGCCCTCTCAGTCATTCACTCGGGCATACTCGTTCGCCCAACTCTTAAAATTCTCTCACATAGAAATTCTTCATCTACAACTCCCCTTTTGGAGACAGTGGAAAATAATTTTACGCATGCCATTCCGACTTGGAGAGGATAGTCTGAAGGTCAGAAAATCGATAACTTCTCATAAAAAGTGGACAAGCGTTTCTTATGGTCACTAATCCACA
>NC_051395.1:18978746-18981246 GCF_015228065.2 Penaeus monodon | reverse complement strand
GGGGAGGGGGAGGGTGGAGGGAAGGGAGGGGCAGTCAGCCATGCAAGCAGCCACGGGAGGAAGGGTCTCGCCACAACTTCCAGCCGCGACCTTCATACTTCGTGGCGCCCCTCACAAACCGCCTCGCTCTGCTGTATGACCTCACACTCTTGCCTTACTCATCGCTTTGCTTAATGTTCGTATCTCATGACCTGGGACTAACGTTTTCGTCCTATATTCTCGTCATTCATAGAAAGTTCAGTCAGCCCAAAAAGATGAAGTTATTTATGCTATCCTTGACATCCAGATCACGTTTCATTCTCATAATAATAAAGACCTGAAGAGAAATCTAGACACTTATCTGTTGAACTGTTTGAACAGAAAAAAGTAAATGAAATGGATATCAACTTCAGAGCATATCGCAAGCGAAATCTCTGCCATCTTTTCCGTTACGGGTTTCTGATGAGCATATAGCCTAAAAAAGGCGACTGTGCATGTCAGAGAACTGAATTCATACTAGTCGAGGAACTTAAGGGCTTACAAATATGGTCTCCGCTGGCTGGCTGTACGCGTGGGCCTCAGTGGGTTGTGTAAACCCCTTCGGTGTCCTTCCTGCGTGTCCTTGTGCCACCTCTAGTGTAACATGTAGACACACATCATCTCAGGCGCCTTTTACAGCATTTGGTGATGCTGACGCAACACGGCCGCATCTCGCCCAGCCTCATGTGAGCGAGAACACTTAAGAGCATGCACGGGTGAGTGAGCGAGTCTAGGGGATGAACAAAAGCCGCTCGTCATGCACAGTTCACCAGAACGAAGACAAGAACAAAACCGCGTGTTCGTTCAGGGGTTGGAGACCAACCTCCGGCCGTCCTTGGTCGGCATGAGGAGGGCGCCCGGCACCGGAAACGCCTCGGGCCGCTCCCGTCTCCGATCCTGCCGGCCTGCCCGCCCGCCTTCGCCGCTCTCTCACCTCCCTGCCCCGCCCTCCATGGTCTTCCCGCCGAGTGTCTGCCATGCACTCTTACAATTACCTTCGCCTCGCTTGCCCCCGTCCTAACTTTGGGTCGCAACTTATATAACAAGTGTCCTCTTCGTAATGACCTACATGCAATATTTTACCACGAAGTATGAGCTTAAAGAGCGTCACACCCACGAACGCCTGCTCTCCTTGTGTTGCCTGCACATAGTGGAATAAGGTTCTCGGGCTCGGACAAGGGCTAGGTGCACTGTCGTCACCGTGCCCTTGCCAAGCCTTTAGCCATGCACGAGATACCGTTGAAGACGGCCTGGAAGCACGCTGGTTTGCGCCCGCAGGAGACGAGGCGACGCTCGCCACCCTTGCGACAAACAAACACACCTCATCTGCCCCAGCGGCCGCCCCTCCAACGCCTCTGCCAAACTTCTCGGAAAGGGCGTCTCAAGGACTAGCGATTATGCATTGGTGTGCTGGGATATGTTGCCTGGGATAAGCTGCCAGTCCGGCAAATATCACAAAAACTGACTGGGGGCAACCGACTCGAAACCTACGAAAAGAGTGGGAAAGGATAATCAGAAGGGCCAGACAAAACAAGAATAAAAAGGGGAGGATGAAAGAATGCAGGTAGCGAGACGCGAAAGGGTTGAGGAGCGTGATTGAGAAAAGAGTTGAGAGTGAGAGTTTCGGGGGGCGAAAGGGTGTGGGGAATCAGGAAGTAATGGGGGGGGGAGAGAGAGAGTTGTATAGAGACGGTTGTAATGGAGCGGTGTAGAGATGGGGGGGCAGCAGAGTAGAGTGAAGTCTTGCAGCAGAGAGAAAACAAACACACGGGTAACATGCACGACGCCGCTCCCCGTGACCACCTCCCTGACAAGAGCCGTGGCGGAACAAATAATCTTTCCATCAAAGTTCCTTCTTCATGAACGCCACGAGACGAGAACACGCGGAGACGTGCTACAACGCCTGGGTGCCAAAACGTTCGCAGTATCAAGCCGCAGAAGAATATATGCTCGTTCAGCCCCAGAGAACCTCAGACTTGGACTCTTCGCCGCACGCTTTTTGCCCCAGCAAGGCGGCTCCATGCAACGAGGGGTATTGTGTCCTTTTCCGCGTCTCGCATCCACCCCCGGTCAGCAACAACCCCAAACTTCCTTTGTGTGTGTGTGTGGGGGGGGAGCGGGGAGGGGAATGCTTGCAAACACCACAACACCGATGCTGCAGCACTTGGAATACCACTCCATATTGACCTCATCGCTCTTGGCATTGTATCGAGGCAGCGAGGGAAGCCGGCGCGACACGACTTCAAGTAAAACCTCAACAGCAGCAGCGCTCGTCGTGATTACGAGGCGGCGTTCGGTGCCTCACGCACGTGTGGCTGGACGGCGATCGAACTTGAACCGCTCTCCGCCGGTACCTCTAAAAAAGGTTGCCAACAGCATTTCACGAAGATATCAGCAACGATTTTCACCTTGAAGTCGCCCAACGCCAGAGCGGGTGTCCCCGTCTGTGGTTCGCAAACAATAGCTGTTCCTTTTCTAAATT
>NC_051395.1:18973746-18976246 GCF_015228065.2 Penaeus monodon | reverse complement strand
GTCATCTCCACCACCTCATATGTATCTATCTGTCGCCGTTCACTCTATCAGGATTTTTCTTGCATTAAAATGAACCGTAAGAGCACTTCTAAGCAAAGCTGTTTATATTTATTGGAACTCAGTGTATACGAACAGTTGTCCACATCAGTTAACTTGATGACAGGTGTTTCCTCCGTCGATATGCACACATCCCTTTCCGTAGTTCGGTCGCTAAAGCCAGAGTCTGGGAAGTCCTGTCAAACTTTTTGCGTACAAGTAGGGAGAGATTTTATTTGGGGAAGGAAAGGAAGAAGGGAGGAAGGGGGAGGACGGGGAAGAAGGAAGGAAGGGGAAGAAGGGAGGGAGGGGAGGAGGAAGAAGGGGAAGAAGGGAGGGAGGGGAGGAGGAGGAAGGAAGAAGTGAGGGAGGGGAGGAGGAAGAGGGAAGAAGTGAGGGAGGGGAGGAGACAGACAGAGAGAAAGAGAGAGAGAGAGAGAGAGAGAGAGAGAGAGAGAGAGAGAGAGAGAGAGAGAGAGAGAGAGAGAGAGAGAGAGAGAGAGAGAGAGAGAGAGAGAGAGAGAGAGAGAGAGAGAGAGAGAGAGAGAGAGAGAGAGAGAGAGAGAGAGAGAGAGAGAGAGAGAGAGAGAGAGAGAGAGAGAGAATCGAAATAGGCCGAACACCTGCCTGTTCTCGCTCCCTCTCCCCATCCCCTTCTACAAATCACGATTCTAACTTTCAGAATCCCAGCAAATAACAGAGGTGTGCCGAGACCTTTCTACACTAAAGCAATGTAATCCTGATCCGTGAATTGCAAGGGAAGGGGGGAGATGAGAAGAGGAAGGAAAGGAGAGAGGGAAAGAGGGGAAAAGTTGAAGACGAGAGAAGAGAAAGTATAAGAAACAGGGAGGAAAGGGGAGGAAGGGAGGGGAAAGGGGAAGGGAGGGGAAAGGAGAAGGAAGAGAGGGATGGAAGGAGGGGAAAGGAGAAGGAAGAGAGGGATGGAAGGAGGGGAAGGGGAAAGGGAAAGATAAGAGAAGAGGAAGGATAGAAGAGAGGGAGATGGGGAGAAAGGGGGGAAATAAGGGGAAAAGGAAGGGAGAGAAGGAGGGGGAAAGAGATTGCGTGGCCCTATTCTTGTGAAGTTTAGGGTATCACACCAACACTCCGACCACCACACACAACATGACCTTTTCCTTGCCTACGGAAGTTGTATTGTTGCCATTGTTATTCGACGGAAACCGGATAACTCTCCACCGCAAGCTTGCACTGGCTGCTGTGCCAAGGCGAAACAGCCAGGCATACGTTGAGGCACTGGAAGGAGATAAGGGAAGAGAAGCAGCGAGTAGAGGGGGGGGGCACGGGAGACGAAGGTGCAGGGAAGGGAGAGGGCTGGGGAGAGAAGAGCGGGGAAGGGAGGGGTCGGGGAGGGGAAGGTGGGGAAAGGAGGGGGCGGTGAAGGGAGGGGCGGGGATGGGGGAGGAGGATGGAGAGGGAATGTGAAGTAATGTTTAAACAGCACTTGCAATGCAAGCCATGCCTGGTAGATGCAGCTGTGGTGGGTAAAGCAGCATGGTTATTTTTAAAACCACGTGCATTAGATCCGGTGAGTCACGCAGCAGGTAAACAGAAAAAGAAACTCGACATCTTGCATACACAGCAGCATTTCCTGTACGGCACGTGGAAGTCGGCATTCATTTCCACATCTCGACCAGATAGCAATCATCTGGAGATGAAATCGATGGACGCTTTCGCCTCCCGCTTCCCTCGAGAGAGCCCATTCATTCCCCGCCCCGTGGCCCTCCAATGTGACATCGGCCAAGATTGGGCTCGATCACGTGACACGGCGAGGAAGAAGGCGCTCCTCTGACCGCGCCGCTTTCTCCACACAGGAGAGGACTGCTGGGATTCACGGCCCTACGACTTCCAAGGAGCGATCCATCAGGTGATAGTGTCGCTCCTTATCTTCCCTTCCCTTAAATGACGACCTAATCTTATCTCCGGATAGAATGTGTCGGAGTGCTCAATCTTTTTCCTGAAATGTCCTGGATTTCTTGCCATTACACAAAATAATGAAATGGTAGATCCGGTACGTGCAATATACGCCATAACGCATTCCCCATTTAAAAATGATGATAAACCAGCGAACAGAGAGCAAAAGATTTCGTGAGCTGATCTTCCTTTGTGTTTATGGGAGCAACCTCTCTGGTTTCCCGGTGGATCGAGGGCCAAACACTCCCATTCGCATCTGGTCACTCGCACGCGGATGACTCGCCTGGGCTTGGGTCTGTTGGCCCTGATGGGCTCCCGGGCCACGAGATGGCTAGGCCGCTTATTGTCTCGCGGTGAGCAAACCTCCCTCAAGGTCACGCGGTCGCGTTTCCCTTTTCCTGTTCTCCGCCTTCTTGAGACCGGGGGAGGGAAGGAGGGGCATCCCACGGCACATTATCCCATCACCTCGGGAGGCAACGGGGCATGACCTTTGCTGATCCATGCCCTTCGCAGACCTCCTACTGCAGCGCTG
>NC_051395.1:18956246-18961246 GCF_015228065.2 Penaeus monodon | reverse complement strand
GCATTCAACCGAGAACATTCACGCGCTAATTGTAGGAAGTGCTCATTCAACAAGAGCCGAACACCGAACACCCGACTTAGGAACGGAAAAGACGGCGTCCGGAGGACAACCTGATTCAGATTTCAAGCCAGAGACAAAAGCCGAGCATTCCTACGTAGTCTGTGAGGCGCGGTGCCCCCAGGGAGCAGCCTTGATATAAACTACCTTGACGGGACGTGCATCACCGACCCCGACTTATGAGACGCATCTTCCCCTCCCGAGATATTTTGGCTCGGATTCTGGCTCCTTCCACCACCGACGGGAATTATACTTTACACACTATCTCGTTCGACCTCACCGCTCACGCACTCCACATTCACTCGAAGTCGAAATAGGTAATCGACTTTGATCCATACATTCCATTGCTTGCCTAGACACGCACGCAAGCATGCACGTTCGCATACACTCGCATACTCACAAACTCACACACTCACTAACTCTATCTACGTAACTTATGTCAGGCATTTCCTTTTCTTGCCAATCGTCCCCGCATTCATATGGTCTTTGGGAAGTTTTCCTCCAAGACTTTTCTGGCGCGTCTGACATTGCTGGCAAATTCAGACGGATCCCGAAGCCTCCGTGTAATTACAAAGCGCCATTCCGCCGCGGAGACACGGACTTTCTCCCGGGTCTCGCGTCACTTCGCCCGCAACGGCCCGGCCGACTTCTAGCCCCTCGGCTGGGCCTTTTTGCTCCCCAAATGCTTTTATAGTCCTAGTCATCATCTGTATATTCCTTCGTTTTTATACCACAGCCCTTTCTTTGATTTCCTGTTCAACCTTGTAATCTAGTTACTATTCTCAAATATTGTTGCATTTGTTTTCTTGAATTTGTTCACGAACTACAATTTGGCTTATGAGGACGCTGCGGCTGTTGATAATGATGATGCTTTAGTTGTTGTTAAAATGGAAGAGATGAAGTCATTGACGAAGATTATTTTATCGTGTTGATACAGAGCCGTATTTACTTTTTTAAAAATCGTATATACTTTGTTCATGACTTGTTCCTGTTCATACTTTATCAGTGTTAATGAGCAACGCTGGCGTTGGTATCAGATAACGATAAACGAACTAGCGCAGATGATAAGGTATATCAATAAAACTAAAAAATATGAAGCGAAATATCACAAATGGAAATCCAGCAGCAAGCCAACCTCGTCCCACCGCAGCGCCTGAGCGGCGGCGGTGGAGACGTGGTAATTACTGTAGGATCCGAGGAGAGAAAGCCGCCTGCCACTCCCTTCCCGAGCGATCGCCGATCGCTAAGCAGCCGCAGCCTTGCCACGTTGATGCTGCCAATCAATATCTTTGGCCCAATCGCCAGTGTAATCGCCGTTTCCATCACCACTCATGCCCTGAGGGGGTGCAGAGGAGAGGGAAGCAGAACGATCTCCTCCAGCGCGGGAGCCGCTGCCAGAGGCGGTCACCAGGGAGTCGACGGCAGGGGCAGCGGCCTCACACGCCCTTGGCTCCACATCAAACACCAGCCACAGCATGAGGAGACAAAACAAAAGTTAAAGAAGCTTGATCTCTTTGGGCTGTTCTTGCTGTGGTGTGCGTGTGTTACCTCTGACTTTGACGCGGGCAGCTAGGGCTGTGAGGTAACTTTGGCAGATCATGATGGTTAAGCTGTGAGCTCTAAGCTTTGGGACGTGAGCTGGGATCGAGTCCCGAGCTTTGCCGCCTTTTGTGTCCGGGGAGGAGAGCGAGCGGGAGGTGAGAGTCGAAGGACCTTGAGAAGCTGGGCCATCGCTCTCTGAAAAGCCTTTACATAATCTATGAAGCGAATTTAGTCTAATACATTATCATTTCGCTTTACGTCGCATTCCACTCAAAGCATAAATAATAGAAAACGCTTTTCACAAACAATAAAGGCAAAAAAAAGTTGGACATGAGTGCGAGTGGAAGACCACCCACTAGAGCATGGGTGGAGAAGGCGGCGGCGGCGGCGAAGGCGGTGTCGACGGCGACAGCAGCCCGGAGGGTCTCCTAGTGCCGCCCACCCGCCCGCAGGGAAGGCCAAGCGCCGCCACACGTGTTCCTGCTCGAGCGACCTTGCGAATCTCCCCATTAGTTCCACAAGTTTCCAGGAGCGGCGCGCCCGAGGCTCCTGTTTCAGTCGATTTCCGGGAATCAACTGTCAGTCTATGCGAGACGGAGGCGAGACGCAGGCGGCGCTGGCGGCGCTGGCGGCATCTGCGGCTTTCGCTTGCAATTGAACGAGCGGCACAGTGAATGCACATATACATGTGTGTGTGTGTGTGTGTGTGTGTGTGTGTGTGTGTGTGTGTGTGTGTGTGTGTGTGTGTGTGTGTGTGTGTGTGTGTATGTACGTATGTATGTATGTATGTATGTGTGTGTGTGTGTGTGTGTGTGTGTGTGTGTGTGTGTATGTATGTATGTATGTTGTGTGTGTGTGTGTGTGTGTGTGTGTGTGTGTGTGTGTGTGTGTGTGTGTGTGTGTGTGTGTGTGTGTGTGTATGTATGTATGTATGTATGTGTGTGTGTGTGTGTGTGTGTGTGTGTGTGTGTGTGTGTGTGTGTGTGTGTGTGTGTGTGCGTGTGCGAGCGCGCATATGTAGAGATAAGGGAAAGAGAAGATGAAGTGCCACTCATTCTCTGTAAGGTGTGCTGCTGAGGCATCTGGAGCACAGCTTAATAACTTGTCATTATTTTTCTCAGCCTGATGGCCACGTCTTGTGTGTGAGTAAAGATTTGTAGCAGCTGTTTTACTTTCTCTTCTTGATACTGAGGTGACCGATCATCCATTTGTGTAAGGCAAGATGTAAAAATAAAAATCAATGCCATGGAATTAATGCAATCATATACGGCAATGTGTAAATCAAGAAGACTATCTGATCAACATCTCTGCTTAAATGAGCAGATAAACCTGAATATCCGTCGCGTTTCCCCGAGGTGGATGTTTGTGGAGCAGCGACGTGTGACCACAGCTCCCCCCCCCCCCCCCGAGTCACAACAGAGAGCACCTCCCTTCCTCTCCGCCCCCTCCCCACTCCCTGAGTCACCTCCTCTCCTTCCCCTCCCTCTTCCTGGATTGGCCTCCTCCCACTCTCTCTCCTTCCCTGGACTACTTCAGCTCCATCCTCCGCCCCTTCTCCTTGCATCACATTCACGCTCATGCCTCACGCCACCGGCAAGTGAGTCATCATCAGCTGGTGAATGCGAGATACAACACACAGGTTCCACCTTGAATGCACGCATGACATCTTGGGATCCTGAGTTAAAATGTTTTTCGACTGTAAGCAGATCTAAAAATGAACTAACGTTTCCTTCAAGATGAAGGCACATTTCCTAAGATTATCCATTCTAATCATGTCTTTTATACCATCTATCCGTCAGTTCAGTAAATCCAACTAAAGTGTTCTGATCCCACAAATTATCTACTTACAGACGTTACTATTTATTTCCAAGATGAAAATATATGAGAACGGACGCTAGGCGTGTGTGAAGGTGCAACGAAGTGAGACCCAAAGGCTTGTGGTCAATGTCTGAACCGCTGGCCAGCACATAACACTCCTCTCTCACGCGCTCTGGCACCTGGCCCTCCGCCGCCCCTCCTCCACCTCCTCTACGCCAGACGCACGCCAACCAACTAAAGCCAGGCGCAGACGACGACTGAAGGTCCTTCACAAACTTTTCTTTGGGTCCTCCTTACGCAGCCCTTCTCATTCTTGAGAGCAAGCCCATACATCAGCAATTGCAGATTCCGACCCACACTCATGCATGCCACAGACATGCGCAGGTATATATATAAAAAAGTAAAGACAGGACGCAAACATCCCGCCGCGCACCATGACGAATAAAGAACCTGAAGCGCGGTTAAATTCCCCACTCGTCCACGTGACTGAGTATGACTAACAGGAAAAGGAAAAAAAAGACAGAAAGAAGGGGAGAATGAGAGGGATGGGGGAGAGATGGGGAGAGAATGAGGAGTTGGAAGGGGCGAGAGAGAGGGATTGGGAGAGGAGAGGGGGAAAAGAGAGGAAAGGGAGAAGGAAAGAGAAAGTATAGGGGAAAGGGAAAGGGAGAAAGGGAAGGAGAATGGAAGAAAGGCAGGGAGAAGGGAGGAAAGTTGAGAGTGAGAGAGAGAGCGAGAGGGGGATATTTCATTTCTTATTTCATCTTATTTTCCTATCACCCATCTATCCTCATCATCTGCCCCGTCCACTCTTCCCCCAATCTTAACAGACCATCATCTTTTTGCTTCTTCCTTCTCCTCCTCTTTCGACCAAAGCTTGCGTGACCCTGTCCCTTCAGCGCCGTCTCCCCTTTTACAAACGAAATTCCTCCCCCTTATTCCTTTTCTTTCCCATTCTTTTTCACTTTCCCTTCTTTCCTTTCTTCCCTTTCCCATTCCCTCCCCATCCCACTTTATGACATAAAGGGGTCATAATTCATGCAGTACACGAATTTCAAACAATAACAGTTCAACACAAAAAAACAATGATAATAATTTCTTTCAAATATAAAAAAGAAATTGACGTAATTAAGATGAAACAGAAAATATATAAGACAGTATTGTCAACACAAAGAACAAAAACACTTAACAACAATAAATACATCATGCCTCATTAACCGGCGAAAACCTTGAGCGCCGGGATATATCAACTTTTCGTGTTCTAATCAATAATAAATGTACCTAAGACACGCCCGGAATGCTTCGACATATAAGTGATCTTTTTTACACTATTTCCATATATTAATAACCAACGCCTTCTTTAAGCATTGTGGGTCACGCTATCCAGGCATATGACCTGCTATGTGTGTTTGTGCCACTGTAAGTATCAATGGGTGTGTGAGTGAGTTAGTGTGAGAGTTAGTTTTATTTTTGAGAGAGAAAGAGAGAAAGAGAGAAAGAGAGAGAGAGAGAGAGAGAGAGAGAGAGAGAGAGAGAGAGAGAGAGAGAGAGAGAGAGAGAGAGAGAGAGAGAGAGAGAGAGAG
>NC_051395.1:18951246-18953746 GCF_015228065.2 Penaeus monodon | reverse complement strand
AGGGGCAGAGACGAGGACGAGAGAGAGAAGAGAGAGAAAAGAGGAGAGAGAGAGAGGAGAGGAGAGGAGAGAGAGCGAGAGAGGGGAGAGAGAGAGAGAGGAGAGAAAGAGAGAGAGAGAGAGAGAGAGAGAGAGAGAGAGAGAGAGAGAGAGAGCGAGAGAGGAGAGAGAGAGAGAGGAGACAGAGGGAGAGAAAGGGGACACACACACACACACACACACACACACACACACACAACACACAAAACACAAACACAACACACACAAAAAACACAACAGGTGAGAGAGATAGATAGAAGAGAGAGAGAGAGAAGAGAGAGAGGAGGAGAGAGAAGAGAGGAGAGAGGAGTGAGGAGAGAGGAGAGAGACGGAAGAGAGAGAGAGAGAGAGAGAAGAGAGAGTAGAGAGAGGAGAGAGTTAGAGAGAGAGAGAGTTAGAGAGAGGAGAGAGTTAGAGAGAGGAGAGAGTTAGGAGAGAGAGAGAGAGTTAGAGAGAGAGAGATAGTAGAGAGCGAGAGGGGGAGAGAAAAGGAGAGAGAGAGAGGAGAGAGGAGAGGAGAGGAGAGAGAGGAGAGAGAGAGAGAGAGAGAGAGAGAGAGAGAGAGAAAGGTGAGACAGAAAGAGAGGGAGGGGAGGGAGAGATAGGAATAAGAGAGAGAGGAGAGAAAGAGAGAGAGAGAGAGAGAGAGAGAGAGAGAGAGAGAGGAGAGAGAGATGAGGAGACGCAGAGAGAGAGAAGAGAGAGAGAGGGAGAGAGAGGGAGAGAGAGGGAGAGAGAGGGGAGAGAGGGAAGAGAGGGAAGAGAAAGGGAGAGAGAGGGGCAGTAGCCCCGCTCCCGTTGCCTCCACCACCTGGGTCCCAACTCCTCCCGAACCACCTGCAGAGACAGCGGCGTTTTGGAATCAGAAAGCATGACTCACTTTCGCCAACCAGTTGTTTATGTCTTCGCCACGCTACTTGGTTGTCAAAATGAAATAAAATCATCATGGATGTGCTAATACGAACACGAAAGTGAAGAGAACTTTATAACAGCAATCGTGAGCTCCGATCAAGTGACAAATCTTTATCATCTAATGCCCCACTCATAAAATCATCGCAGTTTTGAACTGATGAAATCATAAATAGTAGAAGATCCTCATGATGAGTCCCCTGCAGTGCAACTTCTATTGATGTACGTAAAACATGTGAAGGAGGAGGAGGAGGAGGAGGAGGAGGAGGAGGAGGAGGAGGAGGAGGAGGAAAAGGAGGAAGATGGGGAGGAGGAGGAAGAAGAGGAGGAAAAGGAAGGGGAGAAAGAGGAGGAGAAGGAGGAAGGAGGAAGAGGAGATGGAGGAAGAGGAGGAGAAGGAGGAAGAGAAGGAGGATGAAGAGGAGAAGACTATGGAGGAGGAGGGGGAGAAATGGGAGAATATCTGTCAGTAATCACAATAAACCGAAGTCGTGTTGATCGATTCCCTCCTCCATCACACGCACACAACACGACCGCCCCAGAGTGCCCGCGGGACGGCCGCATACCAACTTTCCCCAAGGTATCACTCGAGACACCAATTAGTGCGATACCAGAGGCAGCCATCTCTACTCCCGCGCGCGAAATCCTTACAACCCTCGAATGGCGCCGGTGAGAACGAGCAGCCGTTCGGCATCATTGCAAAGCACCGACGAACAACACGTAAAGCGCCGTCCGTGTGCAATAGCGCCACTTAGCGTGTTCTCAAGGGACGTAAAATTTCCAGATTAACGAACCAGGCCGTAAAAACCGCGCCGTTTCTCGAGGTGAGACACTGTTCGCGATGAAGGTGATTCCGGGAGATTTTCCCACAAGTGACTGCAAGCGGCTGCCGTTGGCTGCGCCGAAAGACAAACGAGCTCATAATGAAGCCGGCGAAGGCAAATAACTCTCTATGTGTATGCTTATATAAAAGGACAAATTTAAACGCACATAAAACACCAACGACAACACATGTGAACATACAAACAAACCGAAAATAAGATCTACACACAATAACAAAACCACAACACACATACACGAAAGCACACGCTCACGAACGCACACGCACACACGAACACCCACACATATTTGCACAACAGGCACGAATACACGTATATGCACAACACACGCACACTTACATACAAACACGCACACGCGCACAATCGCATACACGCACAGAGTCCAGCTCACCTGGAGATTTCTCATTATTGATCCATTCGTCTTGGTCAGGGACCGGGCCGCTGTTGCCCAAAGGTCAGTGGCCGGTTGGCCGTGCGGTGCGCTATCCCCACAGAAATATTTATTACGGCTGACCACTGTCGTAACGACACTTTTAACCGAGAGCGAAGCCACACTGCGAGAAGCTATCCCTGCTATTTTACAACTCTGACGTGCCATTTCACCGAGGAAAACTGCGACTGCTGTTTATTATATTACGTTACATATTGTCGATTCTGTTTCAACAATTTCCTTTTGTTTGCAAACAAAAATGATAAACGCGTTTGTCTTAAAT
>NC_051395.1:18923746-18938746 GCF_015228065.2 Penaeus monodon | reverse complement strand
CTCTGTGAATGAACCCCCCCCCCAAAAAAAAAAAAAAAAAAAAAATAATAATAATAATAAATAAAAATAATAATAATAATAAATAAATAAATAATAATAAAAAATAAAAATAAATAAATAATAAATACCAAATATCCAGCATGGAAGAGAAAACTTTCTTAACACCGCCAATTTTCCAACAATGATAGCAGCATCGTTTAGAGGCAACGAAGGAATAATATTTTACTTTCGATCCAGATATTTTGGTAACTTTTATCTTTCGGAATTCTGACAGACATATCCGTAACATAGTGGGATTTGCGAAAGTAGTAGCTCAGCTTGGCTGAAATTTCAAGACATGATTTTTTTTTAAACAATCGAATGCAAACAAGGCAATGGAGGAAGGGGTGAATATGACACCTCTCTGCCCGCCACCGGAAGGCTCCTGCGGCCCCCACCGAGGCAGGGCACGTTACGCACTTACAGTACAATTACCTCGAGTCCGGTGGTAGGGCAGCGGAACCAGCGGGAGAGAGGGAGGGGGGAGGGAGAAGGGGGGCGGAGAAATAATGGTTGGTTCGCGCGACATATCGACCACTCGGATGCCAGTACACAGGTCGTCAGCTAATGGAGGCCACGACCAGGTGTCTCACGACCACAGCCGTCACAGGCCACGACGCGGAGAGGGGGCGAGGTGACTGGTGGCTGCAGGTTTATGAGAAAGGGGGGTCCAAGGCCAGATGTACAGCACAGGTGAGGGTGACGGCGGGGGCGGAGAGTACGGTCGGGTAACTGCTGTAAAAGGGGAGAGGCCGAATTAAACAGCTGTGCGTTGTTACGTGCCCGGTATCGTCGATGATTTGTCGGGCTCTGTATAATGAGTCCATCGCCATGAGTGAGAGCTTCTCATCCGTGCCAGAGGGAAATGAGGGGATGGCTGTATGGCAAGGGGAAGGGGGCCCAGTTGTGAAGCGAGTGGTTTCCCATCATTTGCATGAATTATCCTTTGTACCGTTTAGGACTGAAAGTTTCCATTTTAAAAACCCATAATTTTTAAAATCAATAATAGTTATACCATTAACCTACTGCAGTCCAGCTTGCGAACATAAAAAAACATCATTCTCAATGTGAAAAAACAATACATCGATCCGTCACGTGCGCTCTGCACATGAAGACCGCCGCTCCAACGAGACAATCCATACGGCCAGGATGACGCGACAGACATGATACATATCATTAACGCTTCGTGGCGAAAATGATAAAACTCCAGGATCTCTTGTATTCCTAAAACAGCATATTTACATAGATATCAGACAGCGATATATTATCTCATAAGAGCCTTGCTTCCCATCCCATTGCATGCAAAATTTTACCTGTTAAAGACGGTCAAAATAGTCAATTGTACACGAAAGAGAAGCTTTGTCTTCGTCTGCCTGCCCGTCTCTCCAACTCCCTCGCATTCCCTATCCTGGGTCTCCGCTTCATCATGTAAAGAGGGGGTTTCTCCTTCAGACCTTACAGCCTTATTGTTCAATGCAAAGACTGGCTCTCCCTCATCCTGGAAGCCTCCCACTCCCTCTCCCTCTCGGCGGCCCCTTTACCCTCTTGTATGTCCCATTCATATTTTCTCCCTTCCGTTACTGATCCAAGCTTCCCATGCCTTACCGATTCCAAGAGGGAGAGGGAGAGGGAGAGGGAGAGGGAGAGAAGGAGGGGAAAAAAAGAGAAAGAGAAAGAGAGAGAGAGACTCACTGTGAATTCGAGTTCACGATGGGCAAGAAGGCCGCCTCTTGCAGCACCAGACAGAGGACCCTTTACCGACGCAGCAAACAGCGCGGGCAAGTATGAGGTGAAGCAATTAAAACTTCCGCAGCGAAACTCCTCGTATAGCCTCGGTTTTTTCCCTTCTCGAAGATAAGTTACGCCTCGGAATCTGCATCCCCACCCCTTGGTAACAAGACGAGGGAAAGTGGGAACCGCAGCCGAAAAAGAAACTGAATAATGGAAATCTCTGCAAATAATTTGGTGTCAACGCGCGTGCAACCCAAACCTAAATGTAGTCCGAGGTACGAAGGAAAGCCGACCTTATTGGCATGACGACAAAAGGGGGGAAAGTAGGAGTAGCCAAAAAAAAGAACAAGGACGCAATAATCTCTACGAGAAAGAAAGAAAGAAAAAATAAATCCTTCCGCCGTAACGTAGACCCAGACAACCGCAGCAGCTGCAGCAAAACAACAGCAAATAAATAAATCCCGAACAACAAACGATTGCCCAGAGAACCACCTACCTACCTACCAAACTACTTTACGTGGATACTTATTTTCTTACCTATATACCTACCTACCTACCTCTTTCCTTCCTTTCCCCCACCCACCAAATCAAACACACACACACACACACACACACACACACACACACACACACACACACACACACACACACACACACACACACACACACACACACACACACACACTCACTCACTCACTCACTCACTCACTCACTCACTCACTCACTCACTCACTCACTCACTCACTCACTCACTCACTCACTCACTCTCCTTCTGGACAACTTCCCTGCTTGCCTCCCCCTTCTCCCCTGGCCATCCCTCCTCTTGCAAGCCATAACCCGCAAGTGGCCCCGATCTCCACCTCCGCCTCCTCGCGCTTTCTCACGTGAGAGCCCGGGGGCGCAAGCGAGCGAGCGCCTTACCCTCGCCTCCCTCACTGGGTCACCAAGAGGAAATGCGAGAGATCCCAATAGGAGGGAGGGAAGGGGTGGACGGAAAGGCGGATGGAAAGTACGAATTGGGAGGAAGGCGACGGGAAGAGAGGGGAACACGGAGGGAAGAAGACGGGGATTGTGAAAAGGAGGGGAGTGAGAGAGAAGGGAGGAGGAATGGAATAGAAGTGGCGATGAAGGAAGGAAATGAAGGAAAGGAAAGAAGGGGATGGAGGGGGAGGACGGCGGGAAAGAGGGGAGAGGGGACAAAGTCGCACACGCGCTGAGTTAGCTGTTCCAGAAGCCCGAACACTGCCGTCTTCCAAGAACGGCATGGCGAAGGGAGTGCCGGACGGCCCCCTCTCAACGAAAAGATATATTTACAGATCTTGGCTTCGCGTCCATTTCCACGTGTCCACGATACTTCAACTCGTTTTATCGTGTTTCTTATCATTTCTACTAATTACTTGTCACGACCGTCTCCGCCAATCTCCCGCTCATGATTCCCGATCACTCGGCAAACTGGAGAAGAGGTGCTGACGTCGGGCTGCGTAATGCATTTTAAATGTTCTTTTCCTCTAGCAGAAAATCCAATCCCAATGTGATAGGGCGGTGGGGGGGAGCAGAGGGGAGAGAGAGAGAGAGAGAGAGAGAGAGAGAGAGAGAGAGAGAGAGAGAGAGAGAGAGAGAGAGAGAGAGAGAGAGAGAGAGAGAGAGAGAGAGAGGGAGAGAGGGATTAGAGAGAGAGAGAGAGAGAGAGAGAGAGGAGAGAGAGAGAGAGAGAGAGAGAGAGAGAAAGAGAAGGAGGAGAGAGAAGAGATAGAGAGGAAAGAGAGAAGAGAGGAGAGAGAGAGAGAGAAGAGAGAGAAGAGAGAGAGAGAGAGAGAGAGAGAGAGAGAGAGAGAGAGGAGAGAGAGAAAGAGAAAGAGAATGAGAATGAGAATGAGAGAGAGAGAGAGAGAGAGAAAAGAGAAAGTGAATGAGAGAGAGAATGAGAGAGAGAGAGAGAGAAAGAGAATGAGAGAGAGAGAAAAAGAGAATGAGAGAAAGAAAGAGAATGAGAGAGGAGAGAGAAAGAGAATGAGAGAGAGAGAGAGAAAGAGAATGAGAGAGAGAGAGGGAGAATGAGAGAGGGAGGGATGGGGGAGAAGAGTGAGGGAGAAGTGGGGAAAGAGAGAGATAGTGGGGCGAGTAAGTAGAAGGGAGAGGATGGGGGAAGGAAGAGGGGAAAGGGACTGATAGAGGGGGAGGTGTGGGGTGGGGGCAGGAGGAGGAGGAGGAGGAGGAGGAGGAGGAGGAGGAGGAGGGGGAGGAGGAGGAGGAGGAGGGGAGGAGGAGGAGGAGGAGGAGGAGGGAGGAGGAGGAGGAGGAGGAGGAGGAGGAGGAGGAGGAGGAGGAGGAGATCAAATGCGTGTCGTAATCTCCTTCCAAGAACCAATCACGCGTACTTCCACGGCTTAAACCCAGGATTCGGACGTGGAAATGCGACAATACCATGCGATGTAAACTAGACCATATCGCATTCTTGAAAAAAAATATCGTATCAAAGTTCTTGCGACACAATGCAAAGACTTACGTGGAAGACTTACAAAAAATATGAATCATCTTTTTCGTTTCTATTTCTCCTCGTTTTTATTCCATTTTTTTTTCTTCTTTGGCGCTATTTCTACCATTATAATTATTATCATTGTTATTATCAGCATTATCAATATTACCACGATCATTATCATCTCTATTATTACGAACACTTTTAACCAATACTTATTAATGGTAATAATATCAATCATTACTTTCATTATCATCCTCTAAAACCATCCTTCCCCCTTAACTTTACACCTTCCCTCTTCTCCATTCTTCATGCTTCTCTTCCATTCTTCTTCTTCTTCTGCATTTCCCCTTCCCTCCCCAACGCTGCCGCCGCCGCCGCCGCTTCATCGTTCTTCTTCTTATTATTATTATAATGAATATCATTATTCCTATTCTCTTGTACCTTCTCATTCTCCTTCATCATCATCTTCTCGTTCTCCTTCTTCTCCTTCTCGTCCTCCTCCTTCTCCTCCTTGTCCTCCTCCTTCTCTTTCTCGCCCTCCTCTTTCCTTCTTTTTTTTTTTTCTTCTCCTTCGTCTCCTCCTCCTTTTTCTCCTTCCCCTCCTCCTCCTCTCCTGCCCCCCCCCCCTTCCTCCCGTCCTCTTACTTCCTTTTCTCCGCAAAAGCCAATCTCGCGCAGCAGGAAGTCGTCCACCGGCCAGAACCCCGGCGGGAAATGACGCAAATCGTACATACTTGTACAGTAAAAGGGATGGAGAAGAGCATGTGTGATGGGAGGTGAGAAAAGGAGAGGGAGAGAGAAGGAGAGGGAGAGAAAAGGAGAGGGAGAGAAAAGGAGAGGGAGAGAAAAGGAGAGGGAGAGAAAAGGAGAGGGAGAGAAAAGGAGAGGGAGAGAAAAGGAGAGGGTGTGGGTGAGGGAGTGGGTGAGGGAGATGGAGATGGAGAGGGAGGAGAGGGAGTGGGAGATAGAGTTGGAGAGATAGGAGAGAGGAGAGGGAGAGGGAGAGGATGAGGGAAAGGGAGAATACGAGTCGAAATGGAAGTGTTAAAGAAGTAAAAATACAAGATCCAGATATCATCGAGAAAACGCGGAAGAAAAGAAAAGATTCTTCAACTACAGAAAGAGAAAAGCGAAGGCCCTGCATAAGCAATCCAGGCAGTAATATGGATATGGATAAAAGATAAAGACAAGCAAAAGTGACCAATCAAAAGGTGGAAGACTTGAAATAAAGGAAGATAAAAAGTGATCAGCAATTTGAGGAAAACGTTGAAGAGAGAAAATATCGCAAACGACGCTCCATCTTGCCCACCAGCGCCGGTCTGCAGCTTTAACCAGGCCGCCCATAACAAAATCCAACTCAAAGTCTACAAAAGTTCATCCAACAAAAGAAAACACAAGACAATTTTAAAAATGTTAAAATCGCTACCGACTGACATATTACATAAAGAGTCTTGACAAAAAATGAAAGCATCGAAGAGGGTCCTTCGACACAGGAGCCCTAAGCTTCTTTAGATTTAAAAATGTAGAGAGGAGATCATCAAACGCAAAGTCCCGCTGGCCGAAGCTGCTGTGTGAGGCACTGCTCAAGGACTCCAGCCGCTCTGCCCTAAGCGAGAGAGAGGGGGACAGCAATACAAAGAACAATAATAATGATGATTACTACTGTTGTGATCATTATAATGAGTGATAATGATGACCAGTACCATTAACATGCTAATCATTATTGTAATAGCATGCAAATCACGAAGAAGGAAATCCAAGGGCAACAAAACCAACAATGAACACCTCATGAACTCTGAGAAGAAATAAAAGAAAAAGAGGAAACGGAGCGAAAAACGCTAACCAAGGCCGACAGCGCCGTCCCGGATGACCCCGACCTTACATCATGGCGTCGACCTCGATCAGCCGTTCGCAATGGATTGGATTCCCATTTTCACCTCCACTAAATAACGCCGTAAATATCGCCAACAGAAAACGGATCGCCAACTTTACATAAAACCAATGATTTGGTGTAGTTAGAGAGATAGAGATAGGTGGGAGAGAGAGGGAGGGAGAGAGGGAGGGAGGGGGTAGGATGGGGGGGGAGGGAGGAGGGAGGGAGGGAGAGAGGAGAGAGAGAGAGAGAGAGAGAGAATGAGAGAATGAGAGAGAGAGAGAGAGAGAGAGAGAGAGAGAGGAGGGGGGGGGAGAGGGGGAGGGAGAGGAGGAGGGAAAGGGAGAGGGAGAGAGAGAGAGAGAGGGGAGGTGGATACCTGAGTGTTTGCGAGTGAGTGAGTGAGTGAGTGAGTATACTAGTGAAATGAGTGCGACAGAATGTGTGTACGTGTGCCATCCCCCCATTCAGAGTCTCTTTGCGCGAGGGATATGCGGTGGCCTGGACGCCGCTGAAGTCGCGACTCGTAGCTCAAGAAATGTATCCACATTGAATAAACCTAAGACGAGGATCGGACGCAGGGGAGGGGGTGAGAAGGGCGTCCAGGGAACACGTAAGAAGGAGTGAAAAGGAGAAGACAAGAAGGAAATGGAACAAAAGGCATATATGGGGAAGAGAAGGAAAAGACGTTATGTGCAAAATTCTGGTCATGTTGCTAGATTTCATTATTCGGCACTATTTTCAATATGACATTCTTCTATTATTTTATATTTTACTATTTCTTCACTACAGTAAAAATTTGCAATACGGCATAATCTTTAATACAAACATTACGATATGCTTTTATCTAGTTTTTGTTCGTTTATGAAATACGAGTATGTATGTATGAATGTGTGTGTGTGTGTGTGTATATATATATATATATATATATATATATATATATATATATATATATACATATATATATATATACATATATATATATATACACATATATATATATACATATATATATATACATATATATATATATACATATATATATATACATATATATATATACACATATATATATACATATATACATATATATATATATATATATATATATATATATATATATAATGTATGAATGTATATGTATATGTATATGTATATTCGAAAGTCCTTCTTTATTAGCCTCGAGAGTACTACTTCCATCTTATCTGCGCTCCATCAGGAGACGCAGACGGCGGACGATCCTGGCGCCCGAATCCGCCGGACACGTATCGAGCCACGCTAATTAGGCGACTCAGCAATCATCGCAAGGCCGCCGAGTGCGCCAAATACGAAGACACTGGTAATTAAAAGATCCATCGAAGTTATATAAATAATATACTGAGCTCTTAAGAACTAATAAGAAAAATATATTCCACAGTGAATAGACGAAGACAACAATTAGCAGGTGAAATATCACCTGGAAATAGCTGGACATTCCGTCTATTATTCTGCATTCTCTTTTTTGCCTGAGCTCTCTCCCCTTTCCCCCTCTTCCCCTCCCGTCTTCCCCTCACCCCAGTCCCCTCTTTCTCCTTCCCTCTCCCCCTAAGCCCTTCCCCCTCTTCCCCTTCCGTCTTCCTCTCACCCCAGTCCCCTCTTTCTCCTTCCCTCTCCCCCTAAGCCCTTCCCCCTCTTCCCCTTCCGTCTTCCCCTCACCCGTCCCCTCTTTCTCCTTCCCTCTCCCCCTAAGCCCTTCCCCCTCTTCCCCTTCCCTCTCGCGTCTTGGTGAGTGACAGCTATCGTGCCCCGTTGCGTCCGCTGTGTCTCCCCGGCAACGTCGACAGACCGCGCGTTAGGCGGCCCTCGCACGGCCATCAGTACTCCTTCTTTAGCACCGATACCGTGTGACACAGTGCCTAATTCCAGCCCTCGGAGTGGCACCACTGCACGATAAATAAGCGACGCCAGTAAAAGAACACCCGCGTAAATCTCCACGCAACGACCCACTCCGGGTGCAAAGCGAGGGCGAAATGGCTCTTGCGGTGGGGAGGCGTCGCTGAGGAGAGGAGAGGTAGGCAAGGGGAGACAGTCAGGTCCCGATTTGATGTACTTGCAGCAATTGGAGACTACTCGCGGATAAATGGAAGTACACAAACGCCTTCGTGTCAACGTATCTAACAAAGGAATGTTGAGGAATTGAATTTCCTGGGATAATCAATAGTTCTAATTACGAAAACGCTGCACTTGGAAAGCATAATTCTTCAACACAAACATTTGTGATTCATGCTATCCACCGCGCTGGGTTCTCAGTCAACCTCTGGAGTGCCTCACAGAGTGCAGAAAATCAATGCTGATTTTTATTTTAACAACTTGTGCTCTGGTGATGTCAGTACTTGCATTATAGCAAGTGACTCTCGCTACCCTACGGCTCTAATCATTTTCTATTTCAAAGCACAAGCAATCGTGGGCTTTCGCGTCAACCATAAAAAGCTTCTCTTTTTTCAATTTGGGAATCCTCGAACCAATTTACGAACCGACCTTTCCGAGCCAAGCGCATAAACCAACAAAAATGACAACCACCTCTTTCGCCCCTTCCTTCCTTCCAATCACCCAAGGAGGACATCATGCGGCCAGGAAATATTGGATCCTCCGATTGCACGAGGGAGGGGGAGAGGAACAAAAAGAGAAAGAGAAAGAGAAAGAGAAAGAGAAAGAGAGAGTGAGAGTGAGAGAGAGTGAGAATGAGAGAGTGAGAATAAGAGAGAGAGTGAGAGTAAGAGAGAGAATGAGAGTAAGAGAGAAAATAAGAGAGAGTGAGAGTAAGAGAAAGAATGAAAGAGAGTAAGAGAGAGAATGAGAGAATGAAGGAGAGAGAATGAGAGAGTGAAAGAGAGAATGAGAGAGTGAAAGAGAGAATGAGAAAGAAAGATAGAAAGAAACAAACAAACAAAAAGAGAAAGGAAGAAAGCAAGGAAGAGAATGAGAGAGAGAGAGAGAGAGAGAGAGAGAGAGAGAGAGAGAGAGAGAGAGAGAGAGAGAGAGAGAGAGAGAGAGAGAGAGAGTAAGAGTAAGAGTAAGAGTAAGAGTAAGAGAGTAAGATAGAAAGAAAGAAAGAAAGAAACAAACAAAAAGAGAAAGGAAGAAAGCAAGGAAGAGAATGAGAGAGAGAGAGAGAGGAGAGAGAGAGAGAGAGAGAGAGAGAGAGAGAGAGAGAGAGAGAGAGAGAGAGAGAGAGAGAGAGAGAGAGAGAGAGAGAGAGAGAGCAAGAGAGCAAGAGAGCAAGAGAGCAAGAGAGCAAGAGAGAGAGTAAGAGAGAGAATGAGAGAGAGGGAATGATAGATAGATAGATAAAGATGTTTACACTCATACACTGACTGCCATACCATGTTTATGGAAGCGAAGGCAGGGGCTGTGCGCGGGCAGCAATTAGGGCAATGAGCCTATCACGTGGCGGGCGTGGCCCCCGCGGGTGCGTCCTGGCAGCCGGGCTGTCGCGTGACCGGGATCCCGCCAGACAGGTCGTGGCGGGGATCATCGCCGCCCGCGCCCTCTACTTGGCTCCCGCCGAATCCTCGGTTGTCACTACACAAACACCCGCCGAGCCGATGCTCTCAGCCGAATTCCTTCCTCGCATGAAAAGCAGGCATTCCATCGCGTCTAATTAAGCCAAAGAGATAATTTTACTTTGTTTGAGGTTGGGTAAAAAAAAAGGAGAAGGAATAAAAACGTTCATGACTGCATACCGAAAGCGCACGGCACAGATATTCTAAATTCCGGAGAGGTTCCAGCGCCGCGAGCTCGCTTCCGGCCATACCCTGCTGACTCGTGCAGGGCCGTGTTATGCCTTTACACAAGAAAATTCTCAAAAATTCTCAAAATTGAATCTTCTGCAAAAGTCTCAATGCAAGCAAGCAATCCTGATATAGTGATGTCTGCAATGGGTGTGTCTGTTATGATGGATTGGGCGTGTAGACATTTAGGTCGTTTTCGCAATGATGGACGATGGAAGGGTATCCAAGACGAATTAATCAAGTACACACTGTCAACTCCCCTTCCACCGCGCCTTAATTTTAAACTGAGGCGGCGGTTCCAAGAAGAATCATACCATCGACGATTTTTTAGAAGTAAAGTTTGATTAGGACTAATGGAAAAGTTCCCTTATCTCTTATGACACGAAACGAAATTTTGTTTCACTTTTCGATATATTTCTAACATAATCTTCACAATAAATTCAAAAACTAAATAAACAAACAGTACTTCAAACTGCCCCACCCTCATTGAAACAAGCCTTTCAGAAGCAGCAACTACAGCTTATATCGCTAACAACCAATACTCGCGTTCGGTACACTGCCCGGGCGAAGACCGCTGAAGATCGTGCCGATGGGCGGCCGTGTTTATTAACTGTGCCGCAGAGCTTACGTGGTTGGAGATTGTCCGCGCCGACAGCTCTTTCCTGGATTTGTTTGTTGTGACTTAGAGCGTTCGATGACCATAGGATAATAGACGTTTGGACTTGTGGGTCCTTTGTACAGTGTCTCAACTCTCTTCATGGACAAGAGAACAACTTCGAGATTAGAACATTAAAAATACATACATAAACTTATGAATACAAATATGTAAAAAAGAACATAAACACACGCACAAAAGACTAAATACATTTTAACACGTGCTCTTAACACTACCTCGTGACTCACGGCAGAAATATGTGATACCTTGGGCGACGAAACGCCTATAACCCGTGAACTTTCCGCCCTACACTTATGAGTAATAGGGCCCGTTCGCTGTCAAGGGTTGCCTTTGTGTTTAGTTCTGAATAAACATATCGGCCTTATCACCTTGACAGAATCCTGTGTTCATAATCTACTTGGTTTTCAATGTCGTTTACTATAGTGGATATTAACCTTTTTACCTCATATTTTCAGAGGGATTATTCAAAAGGAAATCCAAGTAATACTGTATATCAGCCATAACCACACTGGGATACAAACAAATTATCATTACTTCATCTTCCTTCGCGTTTCCCCATTTCCCTCTACACTCTTTCGGTATTCTTTTTACTGGCGAGTTTCAACAAGTGGCTGCTTCTACTCCCCTGCAACGTAGAGAGGCCTCCGTCAAACCAAACTCTTCGGAAACCTTTGCTAATCCACGCAAGATACTACGTTCCAGAGTGGCCAGGTCTCCCTCATCTTTAAATAGTAACTACCGTCACAGGAAGCTCGTCGTGGTAAAACTACAATCGATGATACAGAAGAAGCTTAGCATTTTTTTTCTTCTTTTTGAAGCCAAATGAAACAAATTTCTGAGGCAGGCCTGCCCCTCCCCCTCTCTTTCGAAGGCTAAATATGGCAAAAGTATAAATATAATCGCGCGTAATATTCTGGCCGGAAGTTCAAACGAATTCCCTTCGTCGGTGTTTGTGGAACCTAGAACACTCCTTCCTTTGATTTTCTGCTTTTAAAAAGACAAATGTGTCGCGACGCCTGTTGTGTGTGCGAGATTGAATGAGTGAATGTGTAACTATATGCACGCTATAATCCATCAACCTAAATTCCATTGTATAATGCGTGTGGGTGTGTGCTTCCGTGTTTGTCTGTGCCCCTGCGTGCGAGCAGACGTGTTGGAGGGGACAGGGGGTGGGGAGATGATGGGGTGTAGAGGAAAAAAGAAGAGAATGGAGAGAGAGAGAGAGAGGGGGGGGGGAGAAATGGTCAATAACCTACATCAAGTGTCCACATGGTCAACTTCCTCACTTCATTCCGACCTTCAGTATCGGTCTCTGCACACTGCTTGAAGCCCCTCAAAGAACGAGAGTGACAGGATGGGGAGGGAGAAGGAGACGGGAAAGGGTGAGGAGGAGGAGGAGGAGGAGGAGGGGAAGGGGTTGGGGAAGAGGAAAGAAAAGGGAAAGGGGAAGCGGGGGGGGAGGAGGAGGAGGGCAAAGTGAACGAGGAGGAGAAGGAAAAGAAGGAGGAGGAGGAGGAGGAGGAAGAAAAGAATGAGAAGAAGGAAAAGGAAAAGGAAAAGGAAAAGGAGAAGAAGAAGGTGTACGAGAAGAAGGAGGAGGAGGAGGCGAAGGAAAAGGAGAAGGAGAAGGAGGAGCAGGAGCAGAAGGGCAAGGGAGGGGTATGGAAGGGGAGGGGGAGGAAGAGGAGAATGAGGGGGAGGAAGAGGAGAATGAGGGGGAGGAGGAGGAGGAGGAAGAAGAGGAGATGGAGGAGAAGGAGAAGGGGACTTGCAAAAGGAATGGACATAAAGAACAAGCGAGGTTGTGAAAAAATGGAAGACGGATGGGCGGGGCGAGGGACAAGCAGGGATGGTGAAGTGGCAGAAGGGGGTTGGGATGTGGAAGGGACGAGCCAGGATAGGAGGTAATGCCTCCAGATGCGAGATACAGTAAAATGTAGAACCCAACTGGAGCTTGAAGGGTCTTCACTTCTACAGGCAGCCGTCAAAGGGTAAACGATTTCACAAAGATGAGGGGATGAAGCGGAGGTAGAGAGAGGGAAAGCCTGAGGGTAAGGACGGAGGGGAGGGCAAGAGGAAGGGGAAAGACATGGGGAGGAGAAGGGGGTGTGTCACAATCCGACTCTCGCAACCAATCAATACACCCGACCCTCTGTGCTTCTTCACCCAACCCTTCCCCTCCACCCTTGCCCTCGCCAACCCCCCTCCTCGCCACACACCCACCTGTAACTCGAACGTTGACACATGGAAAGCAAAACACAGCGCGCAGCTCCTACGTTCTAACGCCCAAAAGCGACAATCAACTCGCCTGCAACATAACTACCGTCTATACAATCTCCCTACCTACCTACCTCCCCTCAACCACTCACTCACACCCTCAACCACTCACTCAACCCTCAACCACTCACACCCTCAACAACTCACACCCTCAACTCAATTACATCCTCAACCACACACTCACACTCCCAACTATTCACCCTCAACCACTCGCTCACACCCCAAAACGCTTACTTGAACCCCCAACCACTCATTCACACCTATTCACACACTTTCTCCGCGGTTACAGAAGGGCGCAAGCACACACCCGCGAACGCAAGCAAGTGTAGGGCCGAGGCAATACAGACCAAAGGAGGCAAGGTGGGTTCACGTTACCTGCAGGCTGAACAAGGAGTCAGTTACTCGAGAGGATAGGCCAAGGTTGATGTCTCCCTCGACACCAGGCGTGAGAGAAAAAAATCGCAGGGCAATGAACAACACTCCCTCCTAAAGGTAAGATGTTACAGTTACGATCAAGGGATAATAAAAAAAAATCCAGCTAAGGTACAGGCAGCAACAGAACTTCAATAAGCAATAAAAAAACTTCCATGTTTTATAAATACACCAAGCTCGATCCCCCACCTGTAGTTGCTGTCTAGTAAGGCTTCGCTGTCACTAAGGAGCTAAGGTAGTACCCTGAGACCAGATATCGCTGACACGGAGCTTCGCAGCCGAGAATTAAAAGGGTAGCTTAGGCATCGTGGCTAAATGAAAATGTCAAATGACAAATAATTAATAAATAAGGAAACAACACTAACAAAAAACAGACATATGAGGCCAAGTCCTAGGCATAAAAAGGGAAGAAACCGCTCAGTGGGAACACTGAACTGTCTATTCGTATCACAGCTGCGACAACCCGGTTCAAAACACAAATAAAACTCGAGTTTGTGGCCCATAAAAAGGCTCAACGCTTATCATCTCAACGAATTAAATATCGCTGTCCTCCGGTATCTTAAAGAATTCCTTTTAATTATGAAACTGTTTTCCTCATTTGCCCTCTTCCATTAATTAATTTACCATTATGATCGTCATTACATAGATTCTTCACGGACTTACATTTCTCAGGGTGTAGCCTATATGCTCTCGACACGGTTTCCCAAACGTTTCGACGTCTCTCCCCCCAATGCATCGAATCCTCTTTGCACTCGAAGTCGCACTCGAAGTCTCACACGAGCCACAACTTCTTGCACTTACCTCCAGGAACCCTGCGCTCGGCTGGCCACCAGTGTGCCGGGAACCGTCTGAACACTCACCTGGAAAGACAAATTGAATTATCAGTGTGAATGACTTAACGAATCTTTTCTATGCAAGGCCCTGAATAAACTTTTCTGGCGCGAAACAAAAGCTTGTTTCTTTTATATATACAAGGTATTCTAAAATGGGATTCGCTGCTCCTGCTTTCAGGTTCGCTTTAATGTAGTTACTTTGTTACTGCTGACGCAAACTTTGCTGCAATTGGCGTTGATGATGCAACCGTTCGGACAGGATATTAGCAATATAATATAACACAGCGTCCATCACTCACACAATGAAAAATGCCATTTGGAAAGTGTGACCCGCCGTGTCAATTTCTAGTATAGTAAAGTGCTGGCGGCAGGGAGAGAAGCGGGCGCGGGAAGAGAAGAGTGAGAGGGAGAGGGAGAGAGAGAGAGAGAGAGAGAGAGAGAGAGAGAGAGAGAGAGAGAGAGAGAGAGAGAGAGAGAGAGAGAGAGAGAGAGAGAGAGAGAGAGGGGGGGGGGGGGGTAAAGAGAAGGGTAGAAAGAGAGGGAGAGGGAAAGTGGAAGGTGAGAGAGAGAGGGAGCGGGAAGGTGGAAGGTGAGAGGGAGAGAGGTTGAGAGAGAGAGAGAGAGAGGAGAGAGAGAGAGAGAGAGAGGGGGGGGGGTAAAGAGAAGGGTAGAAAGAGAGGGAGAGGGAAAGTGGAAGGTGAGAGAGAGAGGGAGAGGGAAAGTGGAAGGTGAGAGAGAGAGGGGGCGGGAAGGTGGAAGGTGAGAGGGAGAGAGGTTGAGAGAGAGAGAGAGAGAGGGAAGAGAGGGAGAGAGAGGGGAGGAAAAGAGAGTTTGAGAGAGAGAGAGAGAGAGTTTGAGAGAGAGAGAGAGAGAGTTAGAGAGAGAGAGAG
>NC_051395.1:18915971-18923646 GCF_015228065.2 Penaeus monodon | reverse complement strand
GAGAGAGAGAGAAAAGGAAGAAATGCAAGTAGAGAGAAGAGAGAGAGAAAGGAGAGGGGAGGGTAAGCAGACACATCAACGGAAGAATTATTCATCCCAATCGTTAAGAGGAAAAGGAAATATAATACCTTTTGGCATGACCTAACTGCGAGACCCAAGAATTGCCTATATAGTTTTACTTTAGATTCGGTTTCCATGCAAATCAAGCCTAGCATTCCCTGTCCGTTCTTGTTCCCGCGCCTCTTTACGTAACGCGGCTGAGGCAACGGCTGGCATCGCTCTCTCCGGGCCTCGTCGCTGTCTGGGCTAATGCATGCAACACAAACCTGGCGGACGAGAATTATGGACGCGGCCAATCTCCGTCAATATCTCGGAACCTTCGACAGTGCAACGATTTAAGTGCAAGTCACTGATTAAAGTAAGTGTTGCAATGAATACCATATCAATTATCTAACTCTTCAAGCCTGCGGTTATATATCCATAGAAACTGATAAAAGATCAGAATTTCTTATCTTACAGCGCATTCGTCGAGTATATTTTCCTGTGTATTATTATGAAAAATATATGGACTTTAAATTTCTCAAATCTAAATAATGACATCCTACATAATATTCCAAGGAAACTTACCTTGTATATTCTGGGCCTCTGCATTGTACCACGTGCGGTCTTGTGAAAACGACACCGTATATTGAACTGTGTGTCAGCAACCAGATATTTCTCACACTCTGTAACTTACCTGAATATACATTCCAATACAAGTAAAAACTCTTTCTCCGTAAAACTGACACATTACCTCTGTTCCTTATCACGGTCACCGAACCTTTGGGGTTCGAAAAAAAGATAAGCTTACATTCAGACTTCCTATCAATAGGGCAAGCAATAAAAGGAATCCCACAGATGAACCCAGCCCGCCCACATAGACCTACCTATGAGGACGGTGCCTTGGCCGGCGGTGTGGACGGTGAGTCCCTCGTGATGGTCGAGCAGCGTTAGGGAGCGACGGTCCGCCCGCGGGGCCACGTGGGCGTGCGGGGAGCGAGGTTTGTGCGAGGACTCGCGCGCGGGAGAGGCGGAGCGGCCCGTCAGCCCCGGCAGGTCCCAGTCCGGCAACGACGCGGACAGCGCCGGGTCCAAGGACATGAGGTCGGCACGGAATGTTCCGGCGTCCATGGTAAGCACGGCGTCGGGGAGCAGGAAGAAGGAGTCGCACGGCCACGAGTCGTACTCCCGCTGCTGGTCATGCATGAGGCGCGGGGCGTCCTCCAGTTCCAGGGAGGTGCGCCGCTCCGGGACCACGTACAGCTCCCGCCGGGGAACCGACACAGACGCCGACCGCGACATGGCCCCGTAGCGAGGTCGCGCCGGCACTCCTTCCTCAACGCCTCGCCCACAGGTGAAGTCCCAAGTAAATAGCACCTAAGTTCTACAACGTTACGCACAATCGACACTACGTAAAAAAGCAACACTACGATATGACGTTTGTTTATGGAAGTGTAAACAAGCCATATATTTAGTGCCAGAGGGCCACACGGCTGCCTCTGGATGGCCCTGCTTGGGGGCTGGCGTCACAACCTGCTCGTTGGCCCACCTCGCACTCCAGGGTGACCACACTCCGCTTCGGGCACAACCACGCGGTCACTGTCTGTCACAACTGACCAACTTTACAACCATGTGTAATGTTTTCAGTCTTGTTCTCGACAGTATCACATCATGTTCGTTACGTTTCGTTTCCTATTTTCAAATATAGAACTCGATTCTGGAAAATAAAATCACACATTGATAATCCTTCTTAAACAGTCGAAAGGACTTCATCGGAGACTAGGTTCACAGCGTGGTTCATTTTACTCGACGACTGGTTGGTTCTCAATATGATGGCCTGACATACAATAAGTGCTCCCGAGAAAAATGGAGTTTCATTGTGGAAATCCATAGGAACAGCAGCGCTAATATCAGTAAAAGCTTTGATGATCACGACTATAGTAATACCACCAGTCTAAGACAATGACAATAACTAAAATCGTGACTGATGAAGATGAAGATGATGATGAAGATGAAGATAATGAAGATAATGAAGATGATACAACGGTTAAAATAAGAACGCCAATACAAAAAATCTTCCTATCATGCAATATCCTCGTGTCAAACTCCGGAACACAACACGAAGAAGGCACAGACCGAAAAAGCCTCCTCTCCGAAGCTGATCTCCAAGACAACCAAAAATATCTTGAACATTTGAGGACTCGCGGAAGGACACGGCGACCAGGAATGTCGTTTCCATGGCAACCGGATGCCCGTGAACCGGCCTCGGCACCCGGAGATCTATACCCGGTGAACCTTAACTGTCTTTTACATATATATATATATATATATATATATATATATATATATATATATATATATACATACATACATACATACATACATACATACATACATACATACATACATACATACATACATACATACATACATACATACATACACACACACACACACACACACACACACACACACAATATCTGAAATGTCACCACATGAAGCCCAATAAAGCAAAAAACAAATCATCATGAATAAATCATCATGTAAGCCTTCGTAATATCACTAAATGGCACAACCTTGAAATAGTTCTAGGCTTCCGACCAAACAAAAAGAACAAAAAGAAATAATAACGATTATCTGGCTCCAACAGAATAACGTCTCTGGGAATAATCACGCCGACAAAACGACCCGAGCACCAATTACACTTCCAAGTGTTAATCAATCAGACGGGCGAACTCAACCCAATTCTATTTCGAAAGCCATTAGGCCGAGAGGACAGAACTAAAACGTACACGCAATTAACGAGAGAACCAGACAATCACACTGGCCCACGAGGGCCATGATGACGACCGTGATGGACCAGCGGACCCTGACAGACAGTTTCCTCACAGACCGGTCCGTGCAATTCTGCCAAATTTGTTTCCTCAGATCAGATCATGAAAACGTCCTTTTAAACAGTCGCCTCAGACCGTCAGGTCAGACTGACCCATTCCACCGTCCTATTAGACTGTCCCCTAAGATTAAACCATCAGACTGTCCCCCCAGGATTATCCCATCAGATCACGAGTTTAAGAAAATCGTTATTAACCAGGTGCTGGCCGCCGCCCTTCCCTACACTGTCTACCATGCTCACTGCCCACAGTAATGTCACCGGATATTGATTCATGGGGATCTTGGACGCATGGAAACGACAGAGGCATAACACACCATCCGCCCGCGCGCTCGATCATGTCAAATTTACCGAATTTTGCACTTCTGTTAGCCATCACCATGCACAAACTGTTACGCTTCTACTTGACATTCGACATCACAAATGGAAACACGCATAGCTTTCAGACGAATGCGATGAAAGGGCTCTCTTGCACGACCTTGTTCTCAAAGGCAAGAGGGAGCGGCGCATAACGACCTTCCGTTGCGAACCAGAATGTGGGCCTCTTGCCTTCTCCAAGGCTTATCTCACGACTCTGCCAACTTCAACTGGCTATTGCAGGGGAGAGGGAGCAGGGAGGGGATGAGGGCCGAGCTGAAATTTTGCTTTCATCGCTGAACCAGTTTACCAGACTGACCGACCGTCCATTAACATGTCCTTAAATCATCAAACTTATTCCATTAGCGAGATGCACACCTTTCATACAAGCGCTTGAATACTCGTTTAAAAAGCACCGCAGGCCGATGATTTTACTTCCCTCACAACATTGCGCTAATCTTCCCTAATTACCGGAAAGCCGAACATAATCCTCCTGGCTTTTCGACAGGCATCCATCAGCATAATAATAATATCATACACATTTACTCTCACACAGACACTCTTTTTCTTACTGCCTCTCTCCCTCTTAACTCTCCTCCTCGCTCCCGCTCGCCCCCCCATCTCCCTCCTCTTCTCCACCTTTAGCCTCTCATTCTTTCTCTTACCCCCTTCTCGTCGCAAACAATCGAGGCTACTTTACAAGGACGGTGGTATATGGCTAATGTCACAAAATGCTCGAAGCAATTATGTATGTTAAGCCTTTCATACTCAACACCAACCCCTCAAAATCGGGGCGGAGAGGAACACGCGGTGAAGAATATGTGGGTAATTTTACATGAAGGAAAAAAAACATCTTAATGGAACCGAGTTAGCAATGAAGACTAACCTTGAATGGATTTAACAAACACTGTCACCAAAACGGCCTCTTGAATACCAATAATCGATGAATACGAAGAAATAAACAAAGAAATATCTATATCGAACAAATACAGCAAATAAAAAAATATCGACTAAGGCTCCCTCTCAAGCGGCGGCTACCGAAGCACCTGTTCATTAGTACCCCCCCCCCCCGTGACCCTAATCAACTTCGGTGTCCCCCTTTACCTCCCCCTCCTCTTCCCCCCTCTCCCAGCGATGTTCCTTTAGACGCGGCTCCCGGACGATCGGCTATCCGGCACGACCAGCTATCCGACAAGGCGCGGAACCCCACTATTAGCGTCGGCTTTCTCCGGCCTCCCGACAAACACGAAGCACGATTCGAGTTATCTTCTCCATCGCTGTATCTCTTAGATAATATACCATGTTTGTCTCCCTGCGCACGGACGCGCTCGGACGTGACTAAAAGGGGTGAACGAAAGTTAGTTCTGAATCATTTCCCAAATACGTCCCCTTTTTGTTATTTTCTTTTGTCATTCTCCACGTCCTTGTTTATTTAATTGCCTACTATTATCCTATCTTAACCACCCTTACCCATGCCCCTCTTAATCATCTTTCCCCCTTTCTCCTCTTCCTTACTCTCTCTTTCATTATCCCGTACCTCCAACCCCCCTCTCTTTCTCTGGCCCAAGTCCTCCATCACAAGGCGAAGACAACAGCCCCAGAAGCGCCTCCCTAGGCCGCTGGCACCGAGCCCCATCACGGGACGAGAGGAGGTTGTGTGTCGGCACTGCAATGGCACTCTCGAGGCACCACCGCCACGAGGACGGGACCGGCTGCCACTCCCATCTCCCGCGTGGAAGGCGAGCGCCACTCCCCGTCGGCTAATGACAAAACTAATACATTAAGGAAAAACGAAAGCATGCTTGTAAAATAAGCACTCTACGGAGGGAATTATGATAATGTTGTGGACATGTTGGAATCATGTCCACTTATTTCATATACTCGACAAACACATCTATGCAAACGTCCTTCCGCCCAAAAGCGGCTCCCATATGAGTGTTCCGAGGTCTAATTGAATCCACAATTGGCCGCAGTGCTTCAATCTTAACAGGTATCTAATTCACTACGTTATCTTTGCCTTAAATCCACTAATAACATCATAAATACTCCCGAGTCAGGACAATATCATCAACAGAACCATCCCCCCAAGAGCGCAGAAGTCCGCCCAGCAGGGGCGGGTTGCGCGTAATGCAGGAGAGCGCCGAGGCCGCCCGACAGCGCCGGCCTCCCGAGTGGAACGTATGAGTCAGCAGGTCGCCAGTTGCACATTATACATAATGAAGCCGGTTACTGGCTGGCCCGGGCATCTCAACTACATAATGATTGCGCACAACCTAATAAGCCCTGCGCTTACACTCAATAACTCTCGCGCTGCGATCGACAAAACCAACAAGCGTCTCGTTTTATCCCAGAAAAGCTGCAAGCAGAACGTACGTGCTTGTGGCCCCTAGACATCACAAACAGACGATAAGGAAAAAAACAAAATGTTTTAGCAACAAGCTATCCAAATGCACGAACGTTGTCCCCGTAGTATTAATATCACTATCTCTATATTTAAAACTTCAAATATTTCCCACAATATATTTGCCCTAGACTGTACTGGGAAATCAAGCCGTGGACATTGAACACTGACTGCTCCTGTTCAACCGTCGCCGCATGGGCATGAAAAACTGTAGTCGGTTGCTGTTGTGCATCCCTGCAGCTGTCCTCACGCCTGACTCAACAAATCGTGTGCTACACACTGGCCGTTCGGGTGAATTTGTGTGAGAGGAGGGGGGGGGGGTGAAACCGAACAGTGCCGGGCATAGGCTCCAACTCTAGCCATTCCCCTCCCACGGCGGAAAAGGGCAGAGGTAAACGATGTCACTGATGCATAAGGAACAGCTTCAGAGCAAAACAACATTGGCCTTCTTACAGCGTAAATCAACCCAACTTTCTTCTTAACTTCAACCCAGCCACATCTACCGCTACACTGCAATCATAGCAGCTCGCTGTCTCTTGGCTAACGACCATTCACCTTCTGCCGCGACATATGTCACCATTAACTCCGCGAAAACCACATTAGCGACCGCCCGCACCATGAACCCCCCGCGACCACCATCAATAACCAAAAACCACGATCGGCAAACCCTAAATCACCGCCGCCAGCATCAGCAAGAGGACACCGACCCGCGGGGTGGGCGGGGCGCGTGATGTGGCCGCGGCCGTTACGGGCGGAATGCCTCGATCAAAGCCAATGTCACAATGGATTATTACTTCCTACAAGAGTCGTCCAGTCTTACATTAAAATTCAATTCCACTCAACCTCAGATTTTTTGTCGTAGGATCCGTTAAGGTTCCTTCCGAAACTATCCAGCTGCCAACGGAACTCGCGATCTTTTCGGCTCGAAGCCTCGCCAACAGACATTCACAAGCAAAATATCTATTCTTTCTGATTCAGCCATAATCACCCCGATTTACTGCATCTGCTTTATGCACTCTCGAGGTGGCCAGCCAAGGGCGGGAGGAGAAAGGCACACAGGCAGATGGTCACGGAAAATGGACAAAGAATAAAAAACAGTCAGCTATTCTCTTGCTTTCAAATACCTGCTTTTGTTTGTGAAACTATAAAAAATGAGAGAACGGATCCTAGAAACAAGCCTTTAATACTAATCTGTCAATCAGTCAATCAAAAGCCACCTCCTCTCACCCTACCAGCCACAGGTGGAACACGCATATCATCATATCATATCTCAATCGAACACACCTTTTCCCCATCTCTTCATTCTCCTATCCAAGTTATTGGAAATCACCACCAGCACTAAAGACAGAACTCACTTGCGTTCGTGGATATCGTTACCGCAATAAAACAATCCATTCAGATTACTGACAATCGTTACCAAGTTTTAAAAAAGGGCTCAGTTAGGATACCGGCTATGATAGCCGAACCTACGACCACTGAATTTGCATTCCATTGTCAACTCTGCCTATGACCTTGCTACCATGCGCGTTTCAAAGGACCATTCGAATCCACAAATCTATCTGTATATGCGGCGGAGAAGTATCCGAGCCGCGTAAGCCTGGAAATCTTTCAACATTGCTCTTTGCATTATGGCTTTGCCCTTTACCTCCAGCACGGCGGTGCAGACATGACAAAATCACATACACCATACACATAAATCCGTGTGTGTGTGTGTGTGTGTGTGTGTGTGTGTGTGTGTGTGTGTGTGTGTGTGTGTGTGTGTGTGTGTGTGTGTGTGTGTGTGTGTGTGTGTGTGTGTGTGTGTGTGTGTGTGTGTGTGTGTGTGTGTGTGTGTGTGTGTGTCAGATATATATAACCTAAACTGCTGCCTTTCTACCCATGACTTTATATTTGGCTTTTTCAAGTACTTTAAAGTACAAGCAAAAAAAAATCGTTTGAGGCTTTTCTTGCGCCATCTACATTTTAAGGAGAAGTAAAACGGCTTGACA
>NC_051395.1:18898471-18900971 GCF_015228065.2 Penaeus monodon | reverse complement strand
CTGGGCGACGGGCGGGGAACTTAAGTGCAATTTGCCCGCATCAGGAAGTGATCTTTTCTCTGTGCAACAAGAAATAAACACAAGCGGCGTAGGACCTCTGGATAAGAAAGCCACACTCACACTCGACTCAGACAGAGAGAGGGGGAACGAAAGAGAGGGAAAGAAAGAGATAGACATAGAAAGAAAGAAAGAAAAGAAAGAAAGAAAGATAGATAGATAGACAGATAGATAGATAGATAGATAGATAGATAGATAGAGAGAGAGAGAGAGAGAGAGAGAGAGAGAGAGAGAGAGAGAGAGAGAGAGAGAGAGAGAGAGAGAGAGAGAGAGAGAGAGAAAGAGAGAGAGAGAGAAGAACTATGGCTTTCCCACGAATGGATTTTCTTTTCTGTTCCCCTTTAAAGCTTCGTCATAACGGCCAAAGGAAGGGAAATAGGAGAAAGAGGAAGAAGAGAAATTGCGTGAAATCCACTCAGTTGCAGGTTCCAATAACGAGATCATCTGCCGGGAGACCTGGCAGCAGCAAACCAAAGGGAATTTTCTTCCGCCGGTAACTGTGGACTTGCATACTCTTCCTGTCAACTTCTGCCGGGCAATTTGAGCGCGAGCCTTGGGGGTGGGGGTGGGGGGATCCAAGGACGAGGCGGATCTTCTCATTAATTCTGATATTGCTAACGATTTGCCTTGGTCCTCTTCGCTACTTTGCCATTTACCCTGAACTTCTGAAAACATTTACCCTTTAAATTTATTCCTTTTCTTCCCTTTGTCTCTTCCCTCCGGAGAGAACACGCGCTCGGTAGCGCTCTAACATAACGTCAGTTTCAAGATAAGATCCGAGTTCAACCCATCACTAAGGACTCTAGGAAAACGTGGAAATGTCTGAAGGTACAGACCGGCGTGCGCTCGGGCCTTGATACCGGGCCATGACCTGGCGAGCCGCACCCACGCACGCCTGCTCGCCCAAGCCCCTTCAACCCGCCTGAACACTTAACCTCCGAGCACATCGCACGTACTACCGTCTTATGTCCACCGCCTCACTGCCGGAGGGAATAACGAGCTCCTGTCATCTACAGTATCCCCATTAAATTTCCGATCGTCACATGTAAAAATATAAATGCCATACAATAATACACTTTCGCAGTACTCGCTGACGAAGGCCAATGCATGATCGGTTATCGGAAAACGGCCAGTAAATTGATCAATGAATAAGGAGAACGAGATGCGAGAGAATAAAACGCCGAGTCCAATGCGTCAAAATCCTATCTCTCGCGGAATGACTCCACGCTCTTCGATAATCTGGAGGGAATGACTGCCATCACTGCGACACTGTTATGACGCAGGCAGGTAGTCACTGCTGGCACGTGGGCACTGCTCAGAACATCTCCCGGATTCATTTTATTCCGCTGGTACTCTGCAAAGCTCCATCTTTTAATCTTTAATACTACATGGTGGAGCTCGAGGGGAAACTGAAAAGGCGTCCTTGTTAAAGTTTTTCCCCGGGCGACAATCTAAAAATACTAAAATTACACTCAGTTTCTTTAAATATTTCCACCGTTTGTTACAACGCCTTGCCAGCCCCAAACACTCCACTTTATTCTATTTATTTTGTTTTTGGGTCCAGCATAAAGCCATCCCCACGCATAATGCTTGCCTCTTTTAGCAACAGCGAGAAGAGCGCCTGGAAGCACGTAGAAGGCCCTCTCGGCCGCCCTTCGCCTCCTCTTGTTCCTTCGCTCATCTGTCGGCACCACTGTTAATTACTGAGCTGGAAGGGGTAATACTACTACTCCTCTCTCTGCTTCCTGCATCTCCAACTTACTCACACGCCATTTCCTCTTCTTTATATCTTCGCTCTTCTTTCTAAGTCCTTTAATCGACTTACAGTTCGTCCCCGTCTACTCTCCTCTCCTTTGCATCATTTCCTCCATTTCCTCGGAGCCCCTCTTCCTCTCCCAATCACTGCCACCGCGACCATATTCAATAACGTTAATTCCCTTCACTGTGTCGTTCTTTCCGCCCCTAAGATCCCCGAGAGTCCCAGCCCCTCTGTCCTCGCACTGCAAGCCTGTGACGTACTTAAGCCAGTCTTAGTTAATGGCCGGAGAAATGCCTGGGATCCTCTCTTCCGAGACGGACCGCACGGCGTTAGTCACTCTCTCAAGGACACATTCCCGAGGCGGCCGAGCCAGGAGACAAACGCTGATAATGACTGACAAGGCGATTCAATCAGATGCCCGGACAGGATTCCACAGGAGGATATAAACACCCATGTAGATCCCTCGCCCACAAACGCCGCATACTTCGACGAACGCAGAATCACTAATGCATGTACTCTATTTTCTTCATATATTAATGATTCAATACGCGCCCATGAAAGTTCGATTACGAATATCGAAACGTAATGCAAGCAACATACGCTTCAACGGGCAATACCTCTTTACGTATTCCTGCTTTGCAACAGCCATGCCGACATGCGCCGAATAGCACCGCAAGAACTACT
>NC_051395.1:18878471-18893471 GCF_015228065.2 Penaeus monodon | reverse complement strand
CGCCTCCGCAGCAGCCGAGGGGATGAAAGGAACTGGAGATGTTGTCCTTGCCGCCGCTCGAGGGTCCTTGCGGAGGGTCGTGCACCTCCTAAGGCCTCCGTGCATCCCTCGGACCCGCCAACCCTTGAACGCCCGCAAAGACGAGCGCGGGAGCGGGTCTTGTCCCCTCGCCTTCCGACTCGCAAATCCCTTGATAGCGACACGCGACACGGAGATTCCCTGCGATCTGTCCAGTCCATGAGGGGGGAGGCGGGTCAACTCATGCAAATTGGAAGAATAACAATTTATTCCCTTGGTAACAGTTTATTCTCCTACGGTCATTTCGAATGCAGAATTGAAGGCAAGTAAAGCAACCAGCCTCGTTTTCCATTAAATACGCGCTTGGAATTCTTTCTCAGAAATTGGTATTCATAGCAAATATAGATAACTCGAAAATATGCTTGGCCAAAATATCAAACAGGCATGTAAGTTATGCATAAGTATTCAGGCATATCACAACAGATACCTGCACAAGGATTGGGGACTGATAAGGATTACACCTACTCTTCCTGTAAGCATTTACCTAAAATGAACCTGGCACCAACTGAAATAACACCTATCATTAGTACACTCCTAAACCATCAAAAGTTAATAGATAGCTTTTAAAATTACCAACGCGGGTACGGCCATAAATTAACTCGAATCTGTCAGCTCATGAACATCGGCTTAAAGTGAACGCGGGAGCGGATGTTCGCCCTGCCTTCGCTGGTTATCCGCGCCGCTGTTTGAATGAGTCAATGTCAAATGGCAATGAGTCAAGTTCAAAAGGTAATGAGGTTACAGCGGTTTCCGATAATGGCTCTGCATGGAATACATTATCACAAATGAATGAATGGTTGATTATGTGAGAGTTAAAAGCGAGCAAATCAAGGCAAGGATATTGCAAAAGCTACATTAATGTAAAATAATTGTAACCAATACGCAGAAAAGAGACCAACATTATTCCAATGAACTTACGCATTCCCAGGTTTTAAAAGAACCACACCTGAATATGACCACGATATATATATATATATATATATATATATATATATATATATATATATATATATAAATATAAATATATATATATATATATATATATATATATATATATATATATATATATAAATATAAATATAAATATAAATATATATATATATATATATATATATATATATATATATATATATATATATATATAGAGAGAGAGAGAGAGAGAGAGAGAGAGAGAGAGAGAGAGAGAGAGAGAGAGAGAGAGAGAGAGAGAGAGAGAGAAAGAGAGAGAGAGAGAGAGAGAGAGAGAGAGAGAGAGAGAGAGAGAGAGAGAGAGAGAGAGAGAGAGAGAGAGAGAGAGAGAGAGAGAGAGGGCGAGGAGGGGAGGAAGGAGTACTAGTTGTTGTTGTTGTTGTTGTAGTAGTAGTAGTAGTAGTGGTTGTTGTCGTTGTAGTAACAGTAGCAGTAGTTGATGTAGCTGAAATAGTAGCAGTAGTAGTAGTAAAAGAAGAGGTAATAGAATTAGAAGTAGTAACAGGAGTAAAAGCAGCAGCAGGAGCAGAAAGAAAAAAGGGGGAGACCGAGGAGGAGGGGTGGAAACCTTCATCCCACCACCACAAGAACACTCGGGGCGCTGATGCAAACCCTTAAGTACAATCGGGAGAGGCAGACTAGAGCAGGCTTCTCTAAACGAGTTTCTGATCGTCGCTGTCGAGATCCTTTGTGGCCGATGCGAACTCATTTCAGCCAGTTTAGTATCCTGTAAAAAAAAATTAAAACAATAACGATGATGAGGGGAGAAAGAAATGGAGGAAGAAGATAATGATGAGACGGCAGAGAGCGGACGAGGGGAGAGTCCAGAGAGAGAGGAAGAATAAGGGGGAAACAATGCAGTTGAAAGAAAGAGCGGGCGAGGGGAGAGCTATCGAGACAAACAACTATCAGAAAAACTGAACCTCTGACGAACTAAGAGAAAATGCCATCGCAGCTAGTAAGGGTTTCGCGGAGGCAAATCCGCTTATGGATATGATGTGTCCTGCAGCTGGGAAAAAAACATCAGTTACGATCCAATACTACTAGAACAGCTCATGAACTCCAACAGAAAAAAAAACAGTTTAATTCATGGAACACTGTTGTTTTCTTGAACTTTCTTTTGCAATAACAGTGAAAAAGTAGCATCCTAACAATGAGTCATGCCGTCACTCCAGCGAGACTCCCGCCCGTCACTCGGCGCTCTCACGACCAACTCTTACTTCGAACTCCAGCGGCAATTTATCATTCACAATCGGCGTGAGTCAGAGAAAATTCTGATCCTTTGTCATATCACGTCGGCGCTCATGCTATTAACACCTTTCGCGGTTGTCACACATCGATTCCTTTGTGTGTTCTGGGAAGCATTCACCAAAGCGAATATCAATATCCTCCCTAAATCAAGCGACATTTCGAAGGCGTCGGTCCTCCTCCTAACGTTCACTTTTTACGTTCTCTGCATCCCTCCTAGATTTCCATGTTCCTAAAAGGCTCCAAAGACACAAATCACACTTTCCCCTGAAGTCCTCTTTTCGTCTTCCATCTCCGCTCTCTGCCTCTTGTTGCTCTGCAATAAGCTCCCTTCTCAATCCATGAGCCGCAGCGTAGCCACAAAGCCAGTTTTATTTGTTTGTTTACTTATGTCTCTCCTTCCCTGCCTCGCCCATCGACGAAGGCTAATTAATATACGTGATCAAAGATAACCTCAAGCGCGGGCTTCTGTTGTGTCCCACTTCCCCATACCGTTTCGCCCCTGAAGTACAGTTCCCCTGTGTTTTTCTCCTTATCTCTTTTTATTCTTTTAATTCCCTGCCACATTAGCAGCGTGTCGCAAATAAACGAGGTGTGAGGACGTGCCTCTGCTACTGCTGTGTTATTAGTTCCGATTTTCCAACATCAAGTCACTTTACAGTTCCACGGTTTACGCACTAACGACAGCATTTCTCATACCACCTGAACTCGAACAAGAAGTGAATACGCAGATATCGTTAAGACCTCGCGCACTGATAATGTCGTCATAGCTGCATAACGCTGCGTTGCTGTCACCATCGGCTCAACACACAAAAGTGAAATGCATTTAAGTGAAAATGGAGCACACAAACAGAGGCAAAAACGATAAACAAACAGCATGCTGGGCTTGGTGACGCAGAGGTCTGATAACCTCTCCTCCCTCCTGCTCCCTCCACCCCCATTCCCCCGCTATCTCGGATGTCATGAGGATGCCCGAAATGGCCTAAAGATGTCCCTCCCCAGGGGACTGAAGGGCAGTGGAAAAGGCGTTAGGGAGAGTAGCAAGGGCATACAACGGCTAGCGCGAGCACCTGGTGGCCAAGCGCGAACCATTGACATGCCCGGGACGACCAAAAGGAGGCACCAAGCAGCCTCTTGCGCAGATCTCTAGCGCCTTTTGTGGCGCGGACGTACGCTGAAGGTCGACCCCTGGGCGGCGCCAATACGACGGGAAAGGTTAGGATGCGTATTTAAGGTTAAGATGATCTCAGGAGAGGCGGGCCCTGCCGAGGAGGCAGGACGGGGCGGCGTTAATTAATCACCTGACGTCCTTCACTGGGCCGCCCGATGAACACTGATCCCTCGGGTGATACCGCGTCCCACGCGTGCTTCCCTCTAACCCGAGTCACAATCACTCACAGCGGAAGTATCGGGATCAGAAGCAAACAAAAAAACAATAATGAACAGATAAAAACGGCAAGTGAACCCAGGCAAGGAAAGGAAGAGGCACACCTACGCCCTAACCGCCGCCCACACCACAGGCCACGAGCGTGAAAGATAGTCTTCGCTAACCCTGTTCGTTCAGCCGCGACCGACTCCCGTTTGTTTACACGGCCTGACTAATATTTAATTGGGTTAATGTTTCCGTAAGCATGGCGGGATGAGCAACGTCTCCGCACCACCGCCTGTGGCGCACACCGCCCTCGAGAGCGGCCGTCCGCAAGACGCCGCCCGACGCCCACCATTCGTCCCGGTCGTCGTCGCTGTCGCTCATAACAGGCGTCGGTGCGCCACGCCTTTCGGGATCCAGCGAGCCGAACCAACTTATTTGCGTTGCGCGTTCCTCGTCACTTGAACCCATGCGTCGACGGACCACGCCCGCGCCACCTTTCAAGTCACATCCTGTTATTGAAAGGGCAGGCATAAACAAGGCTGTAAATACAAGCTATGTCAGCCATCTGTCTGTCCCCTGTGGGGGGGGGGGGAAAACTCCAAAGGGCTTGTTCATATTTTGTGAAACTGGTATCAGAATACACTTTAATGTATGCGCTAGAGTAAGTAACACTGAAGGGAAAAAAAAAAAAAAAAAAAAAAAAAAAAAAAAAAAAAAAAAAAAAAAAAATATATATATATATATATATATATATATATATATATTATATATATATTATATATATTATATATATATATATATTATATATTATATATATTATATATATTATATGTATATATATATATTATATATATTATATATATACACATATATGTATATATACACATATATGTATATATACATATATACATATATACATATATACATATATACATATATACATATATACATACATACATATATATATATATATATATATATATATATATACATATATACATATATATGGGGGACGCGGTGGCCGAATGGTTAGAGCGTCGGACTCAAGACTGTCACGACGGTAATCTGAGTTCGAGGGTTCGAGAGTCACCGGCCGGCGCGTTGTTTCCCATGGGCAAGGAACTTCACCTGGATTGCCTACCTAGCCACTGGGTGGCCAAGCCAGCCCAAGTCAGTGCTGGTCCCAAGCCCGGATAAAATAGAGAGAATGATTTCCTAAAAGGTAACACCGGCACTCTCCGTGGAAAGGAACTGGGGACCCTACCACGTACTCACTCCAAGAGCATCAGAACATGAAAACTACAATTAAGTATCATGCTTTGACCACGGCGGCTCAAACATGAACCTACCGTAAAAAAAATACATATATATACATATATATACACATATATGTACATATATATATATAAATATATATATATATATATATATATATATATATATATATATATATATATATATATATATATATATATATATATATATATATATATATATAGCCGGTGCCCACTAACACTAACCTAGTAGTGCATCCACATGCAAGTAAATTAGTAAAACCTACTATCAAATATAAATTCCAGATATAAATATGCAGTGTGAGACAGGCGCACTTATAACTGAAACCAGATGTCCGTTGATTCTTTCGTCCCGAGCCGACACACTCCTGGTCCCGAGCCGCCGTCTGTGATATCTCTACCGCGCAAAACGCCAGGTTCTCCAAAACAAATTCAATTTACATTCAAATATCGCTCACAAGTTCGGCTGAAAACCCCTGTTAGATTCTCTTTGAGGTCCCGGCTACATCCTCCGGCAGCGCGGGGAAGGATTCAACTTTTTTTCTTTTCTTTTTTTTGTTAATGGGAAACTAATCCACGCTTTGAAGTTAACATCTCTAGTGACTCACTTTGGAGACTCCAAGAGCACGAAATTCTGAGAAAACTATTTTACTGTGGATCTCAGTCTAAAAAGAATATCCTACTTCTATTCCTCTTCCTCCTCTTGCCCCTTTCTCCTTCAACTCAAAAGCGCAAAACATATCTGTGGGCGAGAGCCCCGGTGCGCATAACTCGTGGTCGTGGCACTACCTGGGCACAAACCAAGGGAGAAGGGGGGGGGGGCTGTAATCTCTAGAGGGGTGGGGGAGAAGTTGTGACTGAGTCCACCGTGAGAGCCTCTGATATTGCTCAAGTAGTCAAGTTTGTCTGGTCAGGGAATACAGGGAGTTGGCATTCGTTAGCAAGTATAAAGACTTCGTTTCCTATGACCTCAGTTTCCACACACATTATTTGCGAGGACGACTCGCATGGGAAACTTCGAATACAGAGGACCCAGCTCAGACGAACCGGTGCAAAGAAAAGAAGGTCAGCTCTCACAAAAGGAAGAGAGAAAGAAGGCATGTCTATCTTTCAACGCTTCACCAAAATTAAGAGACACCAAGACGTCACCAAGCCTCGGCCAGACTTCAGGGCATCGGCGGCCTCGAGCCATCCCTGAAGCTCTGACGTGAGCCACACAATGGCGCTCCCCCTCACCCCACCAGCCTATCCCCCGCGTCTTGGGCGATAATTACTACAACAATAATAAGCCAATTAGTGACTCACAGTTCAACCACGCGACTGCTATCAACAGGCTACGAGAGATAAAAGCTATCATGGACAGGCTGTAAGCACTTGTCATATCTCGGAGCCACGTGCATCAAGGGCATACGGTCCCAGGAGAGGGTCACGTATGTGCTTGTCGACGGGCTTCGCTCTTAACCCGTCCCGCTGTCCCTTCCTCAAGTCTCAGTGAAAACCCGACGGAGACAATTTATGTTAATTATCGCCAGCCATACCAACACGCTCCCATAATTAGGCTGATTTGATCCCTTTCCCCACTCCCCCTCCTCGTGGGAACATCTACAAGAGACAAATTCCTGCCATTATCTTCTAATACACCGGCATGGTCCTCTCATTACCCCCACCCCAGCCCTCCCCTACTCCACCTCCCGCCCCGAGACGCTGCCCCCTTCAGATGTGTAAATACCGGGCGAATGTCCACAAATTATACAGATAGTCATTTTTACAATTTGACTATGTATTTTATTCTTTCTTTGTGGCCTTGTAAATGATGATTCTATTGTTTGTTTTTTTTACTGAATTTCATTTCTACTTGCCTGTCTTGAGTATCATCTTTAATTCTTTATGATTTATTTTCTCCTAAATAATTTCCCTCTACTTACTTCGCAATCCTTCACAAAATCAGTTCAATCTTTTTTTCTCTCTATCAATCACACTTTTATTTCCTTTCTCCCTCTCCTTCTTCCGTTCCTTCTGCTCCTGCTCCTACACTACTCCTGCTCTTGTCCCTGTTCTTGCTCTTGCTCCTCTTCCTCCTCCTTGACCATCTCCATCTTCATCTTCACCTTCACATTTACATTCCCCCTTTTCCTTCTTATCTTTCACAATCTCTCCTTCTCCCTTCCTTCTCCCTCCACCTTCCCCTCTCCTTTCCCCATTTCACCTCCAGCCTCACACGAAACGAAGACGGACAGAGCTCGGCTGACAGAATCACACTTTCGCGATTGCGACAAGGACGCGAGGACGTGGCGAGCAGGGGGACAGGAGGACACCACCTCAGGCCATCGTACTGCTATTAGCACAGTAATCATTGTTATAATCAATATATTATTATGATTTCAATTAATAAAATCTTTAATGCTATTGCCATTACTGTTTTGGTTTAGTGTTAGCGTCCGTTTTCGTTGTTGTTGTTGTTATATCATTACTATAATGTTCATGGCAGTCCTACTCTGGTACATAAAAAATCTCCAAACTTGAGTAGGTAAAAAAATATATAGTAGACACTCATCAAACAATTCATCAGCTGAAGACAAGATTTTCTTAAAATCATGGTAGAGAGGGAGAATGAGAGAACATGAAAGAAGGGAACAGAGGGAGGGAGGAGGAGGGGGATGAAATGGGGGAGAAAGAGAAAGAGAAAGAGAGAAAGAGAGAAAGAGAGAAAGAGAGAAAGAGAGAAAGAGAGAAAGAGAGAGAGAGAGAGAGAGAGAGAGAGAGAGAGAGAGAGAGAGAGAGAGAGAGAGAGAGAGAGAGAGAGAGAGAGAGAGAGAGAGAGAGAGAGAATGAGGAAGGGAGGGAAGGGGGAGAGAGCCTGAGCGTCCGAGCCAGCAATAGCCTCCCCCCTCCCCTCCCCGAGGAGGAAGTGGGTGTGGCAGAGAGGCCAAGCCCACTTTGCAAGCCAGAGACAAGCTTACGAACATACCTACAGCCTGTGTTCGTGCCTTTTAATATGGTTTCCTGGCTGTCACTTCTGTTCATCTGGCTCTTGTTCTACTTTATGCGCTTTTCTCCTTTCATCTCAATTCATCTGGTAATCACTAGTCCCCATTGCCTGTTTTATCCCATTATCTCCAGCTTCATCCCTTAATTAAGTCATTTACTTTTCTATTTTTCTTTTACATTTCTTTTCTGTCTCAATCTATTTCCTTATCCTATTCCCTATCCTTCTCTTGTTACTTCCTTTCCTCCTTTTTCAGTCAATCTTTGTAAAACTTCCTTTACATAACAGCGCCCAAGTATTACTCACGACCCAGAATAGATTGTTATTATTATAAAGCAAAATAATACTGTCGGCCGGAACTTGGAAACTCCTTGTTTATTGTTCAATCTCCCAAGGTCTTTCTTAGGACTGGAGCAAAAGTTGAGCTAACTTTTAATTGTCCTTCCGCGGTTATATATTTTCGAAGACCGGCAAATGAGTAAATAAACAAATTCATTAATGGTCTGGCTTCCGTTAACATGTTCAACCCGAGTCATAAGGATATTTCGATTACAAAAAATATACTTTTATTTATACTAAAATTTGCATGTCTCTCTTTATCTCTCCATTTATTTGCACAAAGCCATGCATCTGCACCACCTCCGTTCTTTTCTATGCACCCCTCCCCCCACCTCACCCCACTGCACCCCACCCCTCACTCCAGTAGCCGCTTATTTACCGACTACTTACGGATGACGCGCAACCTTCGCTTCCGGCGAAGCCACGTCGTCGCGAGGGGGAAACGAAGAAAAAAAAGTTCATGTCAAGTGAAATCGAAACTGTAATGTTATTCTTGGGAAAAACCGCGTACACAGCACCGGCGACAAGTACGGATCTGTTAGACGATTGTTACAAACGGTCGTGGACATGAAGCAATACAAAGCCATCCACACCCACATAACCCATCAATAAAGTTCGTAAGTAACATGCCCGCAATTTCAATGAATCTACAATGACCCTTGTCACAAAATCTAAATCGATATATTCCTCAACAAGCTCTATATCCCATTCCAGAGACACAGACAAGAAATTCCACTGAAAAGATTGAAGTGCAGTCGCACGCGCACCCTCCCGCCGAGCCGGCGCGCACCACGAGGCGAGCCTGGCCCCTGACCGCCCCGCGGGGACGAATCCGGTAATGAATGGAAAGAACCGGTCGAAGAGACGCTACGCTTTTCCCCATTGATTAACTCATACGCCAAAGCCATTTTCTGACCCAAGACACAAAAAGTAAATACAGGTCAGGATCATAATAATCAAAGACAAATTACGGTTCTCGATGGCTGTCTAATGCAATCTAAAGTTCCAGATCATCTAAATAACGTTGCGATCTCTGAATGATGAGCAATTGCAGCCCATAAAGTAGCAGCGGAGAGGGAACCCTTATTTCTCACATCCTCTGAACAGGCGAGTCACCAAACGACTCAAGCAATTTGCTTCTACCAACATCCTGCCGGCCACACACCCTCAAGACAGGTGTATATATATACAGCAGACACGCACACACACACATGAATCCACACGGGCTCCTCTAAGCCCCTCCCAGCCTTTCAAAAGACCCGGCACATTCGCGACGGCATAAACAAAAGCCCGAAGGGGCGGCACGCCCTCTGAGTTTGCTTGCAGCGTCTTGTTTACAGTGCAGCGCACACAGGCAAGCGAGACCGATTTCTTTGGGTCGCTCGCTCGCATCGCAACACATGTTCTGGCTACGGGCAATCCGTCGAAGAAATACAATGAGGCATTCAAAACAACCCCAGCCCAGAAAAAGAGGCTAAACACTAACTGAAGCCTTGGTGTCAGGCCCAGGGCTACCCCACGACCTCCAGGACTTTTAAGGAGACAATCACCTCCCCCCCCCCCCTCGTTCCCTCCTTCCTCCTCAACTCCTAGGGTAAGTGGGTCAGGAGAATACCTGCACCGCGGCGTCGCCCGTCTGCGGAAGAAAGGGGAGTTGACGGTTGTCGTAAAAGTCGAGCGTCGTTGCGAAAGCGTCGTCGCACGGTGGTGCGGGCATCCCCTTCGGCCGTGTCGGACGCTGGCACGGCTGACTTGCCTGGGTTAAGGGTTGTGGGCCCGTGCGAGAAGCAGCCTTCCATGAACTGCTGCTACTGCACGTGGCCAGGCTTATAAGAAAGCCTACCACATATCCCCTGCATTTTTACATCGAAACAGGAAAGTACACAGGACAGTGATAAAACAGAAATTCCATGTATAAGAACTCGGACATGAAACCGGTTCACAAATTCAAAGCGCAGCGGCGGAAGACCGGAGAGAGTGGCGTGCTGGAGAGACCGTCTGTGCTGGCAGCCTGGCGCCGTAATCCATGACGCAGATCTGAAGACGAGCGTGCGCGTGCGTACGTGTGAGTCCATATGTATGTCCAACGTGTGGAAGTGGTGATCATTAATTCTTAATCAAAGGTTTCTCTTCCGGCCAGACACCGAGGAGTAAACTGGATTGCCACAAATACCGAGTGTCGTGAGAGATGAATAAGCTAAGCCTACACGACTGCTCTTGTTACTAGCGCCACACGGACATTAGGTTCGACATTTCCTTGTCAAATATCACGCCGACCCACGGTTTTATAGGCCTGTTCTCTCCCCTTCCCTTGGCTTCCTTTTTCGATCATTAACCTCTCTCTTTCAGAATTTTATTTGTTTTTTCCTTCCTCCACCACCTTGCACTGCCTTGCACAGTAGGTTACCGCGGGCCCGAACCGAGCGCTTGATGGGCGCCAGAAAGTCATGCATGGTCAACGGTAACATGGCGGGCTGAACGTGTATACTCTCTTCCCCTTCTCCCCTCACCCTCTCCCCTTGCCTTTCCCTCCCTCCGACTCTCCCTCCCTCCATTCTTGCTACCATACTCCATCCTGCAGTGCATGGTGTCCGGCCTGTTCCGTCCTCCATCATGCATATCAAGGTCGCTCCCAGCCAGTCGATAATCCCCATCTGTCATGATCTTGTTTTTTGGCGTTTAACTTCACCGTTCGATGCCACATTTCCCTTCCAACTGCGGCCTCGCTTGTGATGTCCCGCAGGTTCGTTATCTTCCCAAGCCTCTCATCCTCGCTCTCTGCTGCTGCCTCTCATCCTCTTATCCTCTTTCTCTCTCTCCCTCCCTCACTTCGCCCAGCTTTCCACCAAAGCTTCTTTATACGTTTCACCTCTCTTGCTTCCCTACCTGTCCCTCTCTCGCTCACGGGGCCCAACTTGCCATTTCACTTTCCTTCCACCCTTTTCCCGCTGGCTATGTATCTCCACTTCCTGGTTCCCCTTCCTCGCTCCCCCTCCCCCTCCCCCTCCCCTCCTCACGACCACACCCCATGGCTATCCGCCTTTCCAGGCACGCGCCGCTCTTGCGACACCATCATTTACAGGTTCCCCACCATAGGACTCCCTAATAATTACCCGAATCCAAAGACGAAGGGCGCCCTGGTCGCTTCTCCCCCAAGCCCATCCCAGACACCGCCCATCCCTCTTTACGCCCAGCCGCAGTCACGCCCGACATCAGATACTTCTGATCTACGACCTGCTCGGTCCGTCCGTCCGTTTCCTTCCTTCCTTCTTTCCTTCCTTCCTTCCTTCCTTCCTTCCTTCCTTCCTTCCTTCCTTCCTTCCTTCCTTCCTTCCTTCCTTCCTTCCTTCCTTCCTTCCTTCCTTCTCTTCTACGTCTTCACCCCCTTTCTCAACTCCCCTCCCCTCTCATCTCCCGCCTTCCCCTACTCCTCTCCTCTCCTCTCCTCTCCTCTACTCTCCCCTCTCCTCTACTCTCCCCTCTCCTCTACTCTCCCCTCTCCTCTACTCTCCCCTCTCCTCTACTCTCCCCTCTCCTCTACTCTCCCCTCTCCTCTACTCTCCCCTCTCCTCTACTCTCCCCTCTCCTCTACTCTCCCCTCTCCTCTACTCTCCCCTCTCCTCTACTCTCCCCTCCCCTACTTCTCTCCCCTCCCCCTAGCCCGTTCCCCCACAGGGATTACGCAAGATCGAAGGAAGGGAAATGAGTCGGAATTAACTATTAAAAACTTTTGTTTCGTGTGTCTGTTTGTGTCTATTGCTCCGCGTCTAATCTAGCAATGAAGTGCTGCTACCCTGTGTTTTTCTTGTGCCGTTTCTTCGACCAGCAGTTTCATCCATCTCTCTTCCTGTCTTCCACCGTCTCCCTTTTTGTTCAAATTTCCCCTCTCCTCTGGCTCTTTTCCGCCGTGCCAGGCACAAATCCTTTACACAGCCCTTTAGTTTCCCCTCCTTTCCACTTCCCAATTCTTTCATCCCGCGCCTAAAATCCTCCGTCTTATGGCAAGAGCTCACGCGAGACTTATTAAGGCATAAGACAAACGGTGGAAAGAAGAGGAAGAGAAAGAAAGAAGGGGAGACACACTGTAAAAGTGAATATCAGGGAGATGGAGAGGGAGAGAGGGAGGGAGGGAGGGAGGGAGGGAGGGAGGGAGGGAGGGAGGGAGGGAGGGAGGGATATATATATATATATATATATATATATATATATATATATATATAGAGAGAGAGAGAGAGAGAGAGAGAGAGAGAGAGAAAGAAAGAAAGAAAGAAAGAAAGAAAGAAAGAAAGAAAGAAAGAAAGAAAGAAAGAAAGAAAGAAAGAAAGAAAGAAAGAGAGAGAGAGAGAGAGAGAAAGATAGAGAGAGAGAAAGAGAGAGAGAGAGAGAGAGAGAGAGAGAGAGAGAGAGAGAGAGAGAGAGAGAGAGAGAGAGAATAAATAAATAAATAAATAAATAAATAAATAAATAAATAAATAAATAAATAAATAAATAAATAAATAAATAAAGAAAGAAAGAAAGAAAGAAAGAGAGAGAGAGAGAGAGAGAGAGAGAGAGAGAGAGAGAGAGAGAGAGAGAGAGAGAGAGAGAGAATTCGTACCTCGGCACACATTTCCTCCGGGAGTATATAGCGAAATGTATTACAAATGTCGGTCGTTCCGGTGCAAGTGGCGCCGTAAAAAAGGAGCTTGATGGCGGCCGTCGGGTAAGCTCCAGATCCCCGAGGAATTTATAATTCATGGCCTCGTCCACCTGTGCGGGAAGGGCGACGCTCGCAGCCCTCCACGCGCGCCGCTGCTACACTTTGCTTCGAGTGACTATTGGGCCTCATTTCCCTGAGAGGAAGAATGGGAAGGAGAGAAGCAGGGAGACAGGAAGAAAGAGGGGCGGCACAAAAAGGGAGGCGAGGAGGTGAGATTACTAGTGTTCGAGAAGACAAGGGATAAAACGATGTTGACAGTTAAATTAAAGGATTAAAGTCCAGTTCTACTGATCGATTCGACCAAACATTCCAGTGGCACGAATCTTCTGCTGACAGTGTTGCCGCTCCGTGTCAAGCTGATGAATGAGCGACGGCCGGGCATTGTTTACTCACGTGGTTTACGCCCCGCGAGAAGAGGCAAGAGGCGAGTGACGCCCAAGTGACAAGTTGCACCTGCATCGTTAGGGGAGAGGGGGTTATGGAGGGGTGACATGAGGTCGCGTTATAAATTATTATTGTAGTTCATCGCCACAAAATAGAGGACGTTATGCATGGTCTGACGGCAGCGCAGCGAAGAGCAGGATGTTCTAACAATGCTGCTGAAACGGGCTTGAGAAAAAACAATGGCACGGTAAGCTAATGGGGGATTTGAAGTGGGATAAAGACAGGGAAGGGGAAAAGCTTTGAAAGTATGAATGACGAGAGATACACACAAAAAGGAAGTCTGGAGAGGAATAGAAAATGGAAGATAGATAGAGAGATAGATAGATAGATAGATAGAGAGAGAGAGAGAGAGAGAGAGAGAGAGAGAGAGAGAGAGAGAGAGAGAGAGAGAGAGAGAGAGAGAGAGAGAGAGAGAGAGAGAGAGAGAGAGAGCGATAAAGAAAAAGGAGGGAGATGCACGAGGGAAGAAATCACAGCGGAAAGGTCATCCATCCACCCGGCGAGTTGCTACTTCGTGATTAGTACTTGGAGTGAAAGAGAGAAATCTGCCACAGGATCCAATAAAACAAACCAACCCTCTAGAAACACGTGATTACACTATTCTGTAAATGTCACTCTAACTGCGGCCGTCATTTCGGTGCCAGTCCAGCTGTTCCCGGGCGTTAAGCCTATCAGCATTATTCTCATTTTCTCTGGTGCTTATTCCGCTATCAATCTCCACACATTTCCAAGCAGACATTCACATCTACTTCAAAGCAGACTGAGTAGGGAATCTGTTTAACCGTCAGTTGTGAACTTGATATCAAATACACACTGACAAGTAAGACCATAATGGAGACGCAGTTGCTTTGCTCACTAAAATGCAGGCGCTGCAATACCAAGGGCTTTGCTGCTCCGTCGATCCCAAAGTCCTAATATCCGGTTTCGTTCGATTTCCAAACGCCATATCCAGTTCCAAAAAAATTTAAACCTAGAAGTAAACTCAAGTCTATTTTTCAATTTTTCAAAAAAAAAAATAAAAAAATAATAATAATAAAATAAAAATAAATAAATACATAAATAAATCGAATTGGCACAACTCACACCTCTCGAAGTTTCCAAATTTTGATTAATGATCTGAACCCACGTGGTCTAGACAACGAAATGATCGGAGACAAATGGTGTGAACAGTGATGGAGGTGGAGAGGATGAGAGAGAGAGAATGAGCAGGGAGAAAGGAGGGAAATTGGTGGGGAGGGCAGGACAGGGAGGGAGCGGGGCAACATGACAATTCTTCACAAATAGCCACTTTCCTGCTTCCATGGCTGGAGAAAGCTAACATTCCCTCTTCCCCAGACCTCCCCCACTAAAAACCTCTCCGTGCCACCGCTGATCCTAGAACGTGGGCAAAAAATATCTTGTTTGAGCCAAGAGAGAAAGTGGCTCGGTGGGAGGTGGAGGTGCAAATGGAGATGGAGGAGGAGGAGGAGGAGAAAGAGCAGGAGGAGGAGGAGGAGGAGAAAGAGCAGGAGGAGGAGGAGGAGGAGAAAGAGCAGGAGGAGGAGGAGGAGGAGAAAGAGGAGGAGGAGGA
>NC_051395.1:18868471-18873471 GCF_015228065.2 Penaeus monodon | reverse complement strand
ACGACCCATCTCGGAGTAACGGGCATAGCGCCGCTGGCGTCACAGGGACGTCGTTTTGCGTCCGTAAGAGACAGGATACGCAACACGGCCGCGTCGGAAGCTGGCACGTATCATAAAACCGGGCGTGTAAATAGCACGCTGCTACACGGACCTACATGTGCTGAAACCGTCGGGCAAGAACGGCAAGCGTGTTCACAAATAACAATGTGAAGGAGGATATTGTTAATAATTATATTATAAATATCATTGCGCTTATCACAATAATAGTGACACCACAACTACAACGCTATTGTTGAATTTCACCCCTAATCGTCTCTATCTCCTACGTTTATCTACTATAACACATTTGTCCAATTCATGTTTTAAAAAATTACAATATTATATATATATATATATATATATATATATATATATATATATATATATATATATATATATATATTTACAGTATACATCAGTAACTATAATAGGTGCTGATGTCAAGTGTTTTTGTCTCCTTTGCCTTTCCTAGATCGAAGTCTGCTGAGAATCCGCTCCCCTTCCCTCCGTCGAACAGAGCGCAGCGGCAAAGCGCCCCCTCCCCATATGGTGCCTCCCCCACCCCTCCGCCTCTCGCGCCTGCACCATTACCGTAACATACGAAGGGCCATCTCGCGAGGCGCCCCTACACGGATGTTCCCCCGAGACCATCATTATAAGAGGTAAGGCGTGTGGTAGGGCGCGCCTCCCGTCCCTGGCGCTAGGAGAGGAAGGTGGGCAGTTGAGAGGCGGGGGGGGGGGGGGGAGAAGAAAGAACTGTAATTTCCAGCACTTCATTTCTTTCCATATTGGCCTTTTATATGAGTGGAGCGATATTAAAGTGTGATTAACTTATCATTCCAGTGTGTTGTTCTTGTTAATGTTATCATTATCTACCATGATCTCAACTTATCATCAATGTCATTCCTACTAATAGGATCGAGCAATCCTCCTCATCACTAATATACTCGTTCCCGTGAGGCAAAGGCCCAGATAAGGTCTGCCGGAGGACGCAACAAGCTCTATTCCCCGAAAGAGCCCAGACGGAATGAACATGGAAGGGAAGCGAGTCTTAAAACAATTCACCGGGTCTGACAATGCTGCATGAGTTTTCTGATCCGCTCCAACGCATGCAAACGACGACGTTACGTTACGCGCCAGTAAAACTGCTCACCTCTGCATATGCACGTTACTATATGCACCGCTACTCGGGGCCGCCATGCGAATATGAGTGTAGGACGGGGGATCAAAACAGCCCCGGCCTGACTCCTTGCCCAGGACCTGCTGCCGACAGACACGGGGACGACCGCGACACACGGGAGCTCGCGTGTAGGGGCTCGGCCTCGACCGCAGCCACCACTACGTAACCTGACTCTAACCAACTGCTCCGGAGTGCGATACCCCTATAGCATCACGTGCTTCACCAACGGCTTTCAGGGCATCGAAGAGGGACGGCAGTAAAATCATAACCTAGTAATATTTACAGTATATGTGGGATCTTGAGATACCACTTCACAGAAGAATAATGCTATTCTCACTCTGTCTCTCTCACCCATCCAGCTCACTCACTCACTCACTCACTCACTCACTCACTCACATACACACTCGTGCACAAGGACTAACAAACAAATAAACAGGTGCACAGGATCCACTATTATATAAGCCCTGCACCTATGTATATAGGTGTGTACCCAAAGCTGCAGACCCAGTGTTCATTCTCCCCGCCTCCTGAATTCGCATACCGTGACCACCCGTGACCTAAGACGCGCCTCGCCTTGACCTTTCCGGGCCATTCCTTCATCCTAGTATAAGGAACACTAATGTTGGTGCGATAAAAAGAGATAAAGGTCTTCATTTTCCAACAGGAAACAGGACTTTAAAGTGCTTGCTCTCGTATTCACTGAGGTTGCAAACAAGTTCTGCCTTCACGTACCATGCAAGTACCCAAGTCGTGCCCCAAATCACAATCCCCGCTAAAACGTAATGCATACCCACACCACCTCCTGCCGACACGATCCCGTTTTCAACCCCAAAACCTATGTTTCTATATTAGCAATCTTGCTTCGTCATTAAAACGATCCAATTACAAGATAAAAGGGAGTCGAAAGTCTCCACGAGAGAAATCTATATCTCGATATTAGGGGAAAAGTCCGGATGAAAAAATAATGTTATACATTAAGATAACGTGCATCAGGTCGGTGGTTCCGTCGGGTGTCTGAGCAGCACAATAAGGAAGCTAGATGTCTGCAGAAGGCCAGGAGATGAGAAGGGTAGAGCATCGCCGGCACCGCAAGCGGAGGGAAGGGACATGCGCGGATGGCAAGCAGGTCAGCATTCCACCCTTCAGCGCCTACTCGGCCCTCCACCACCCTCTCCCTCTCCGCCCTCCTTCCACTGCCCAAGACTCAACCTGCTCTCCCGCCCCAGCCCATCTCCCGGCGGTGACGCAACACTCCCTCCCCGTGTGTACCCTCGGCGGGCTCGGCCTCACGTCGGCGCGGGTATCGACAGTCGCATTAAAGTGAGCGAAACTCTCACGGTAAGTCACCGAGCTCAGGGAGCATTTAACGTCAGAAGCCGCCAGAACTTCATGAGCGGGAGAAGGAAGAGGGGGAAGAGGAGTAGGAAGGGGAGGAGGAGAATGGCCGCGGGGTGTCCGACAAGGTTCTTTATAGCGGGGTTGCTGAGGGCACGTACAGGCAAGCTGTGGTGGCCGCGAGCCTGCAACGGACCTGCCCGCCGCCACTCACTCCTGCGACCTGACCCACCCATCCACCCACCCAGCTCTTGTACAAATTTTTAACATCAACAGCATCGCATTCTGAGGAAGGAGAGGGTCAATGGAGAACTTGCAACCACACTGCACAATGTCTGTGCTGTGTGGGCGCTGGCAATCCATGCACCTGTCCTCTCCAGAGAAGTGTACACGAGCCCAGGGTCCGTACTTCAATGCACCTTGACCAGACCAACGGAAACATGCACGTACATTTTATGTGATTATAACACGTTTCGTCCTGGAAGCATACCATTCAATTGAGTACTTCCTGGGCACACAGGCATGTGCAGAGTTACTGTGTAACACATTTACTGATATTCCACGTGATGATTTCACTCTGGGTCTCTCCAGGATCCCTTGTTGAAGAACACCGTCGTCACAAATGCCAACGTCATCTTACCTGTTGCTACAACAAACGCTCGGCCGCGACTCTGAACTCACGCATGTGTATGTTCATATTGTTAAACACACAAACACACACACACACACACACACACACACACACGCACGCACGCACGCACGCACGCACGCACGCACGCACGCACGCACACACACAGACACACGCGCGCACGCCAAAACAAAAAAGTGACAGGTGATATTTTCAATACACATCACTTTCCTTTCCGAGGTGACAGGTTTGCCCATCGCACTGCATTCTCTCTCCTGTCACCAATGACTGATTTCGTGACAATGGCTTCCAAAGATAACACAATCGTAATCACAATGGTGGATGATTCGGTAAGGATCACACTTCATACTGGACGTCGGCCGCGTCCAGCATGCACTCGGTATCACCATAGGTGTTGGCCACTACACTCAGGTCACCACAGCACTATAAACGGGAGAACCAACCACAATCATCGCAACACTATCGTCCGCGCGCCTCGACATCTGCAAGTGACAGAGGAATGTTTCACGAGGCTTATTCACTAATTTTGTTGTTCACTTCACAGTTGGTTTGCCAACGCGACACTAAGGACCGAACTCGTCCCTACTGGGGCGAGGTTCACCAGAAACCACATGTCGCCCCCGGGGAGGCTTTTCAAACCCCCAGGGGCGTGTGTACAGGCGCGGGCATGCGACGAGCCATCCGCGCCTGTCGTACCTGACGCGCTACAGCGACCCTCGCAGCCAGGCGTCCACAGCCACACTAACCCTGCCTCAGCTCAGCTCCAGCCCGGCCCCTAAACGCGCTCACGCAGCCCGGCCAGGCACCTCCGCCCCCGCCCCGCCCCCGCCCACCCCCGCCCGGGCCCCGTGCTCGTCCCCGCCCAGCCACAGGGGCCACACACAACACTCGCCCATTAACATGTTTAGGCATCAATTCCATCGGGACTTCAGATGCAATTGCAGGAGAGTAACGGCTGAACAGAGGTATTCCGTTCGCAAAAAATCGGATTCCAGAAAATAACCAAACAGGAATCAATGACATCAATTAATCATCCGAGCAAAGCCCAGGATTCTCCCCTCTCGGTCATCATCCACGTCGGGGCTCCGTCAGGCCGCCCAAACACGGGCTTCGGTCACTGCGCGTTCGAGGCCCGTGAGGAGGAGGGCCGGGACCAGCGCGGTGCGTGCGCGCGTGCGTGCGTGTATGTGTGTGGATATTTTAGGGAGGGATGGTGGGAATTAAGTAGATGGGTAAGCAGGCAGGCAGGTAAGCAACAAGCAGGTAGGTAGGTAGGTAGGTAGGTAGGTAGGTAGGTAGGTAGGTAGGTAGGTAGGTAGGTAGGTAGGTAGGTAGGTAGGTGGTTGAATGAGTGGGTAGGTGGGTGGATGGGTGAATGGGTAAAATGGGTGGATGGGTGCGTGGGTGGATAAATGGGTGCATGGGTGAGTGATTGTGTAGTTGGGTGAGTGTGTGGGTGGGTTAACAGGTGAGTAGGTAGGATAAGAATGTGCGTGCAGCCCCCATGTAACCCTGTCCCTCCTCAACGGCAATCCACCTCCCCGCACACGCCCACTTGCATGGCCCGTCTCGCCGCTGGCCTCTGGCTCTCCCGAATAATGCCTTTTTCTTACCCAACCACCCTCTTTAGCGTTTTAAATGTCCAAATTCTATCCGCATCCTAATCCTCTGGCTGACGAAGGTCCTGACTTCGGCCATTGTTCCCCAAAGCCAACTCCTCCCCAGCCATGCCCCCTTTCCCTCCGGAACGCCGCTGGCTCTCCCACGACGGCGCTCACGAGCCTCTCTCGCGCTGAC
>NC_051395.1:18850971-18860971 GCF_015228065.2 Penaeus monodon | reverse complement strand
TCTCTCCTTTCTTTCCCTGATTCCTCGCTTCTTTCCTTCCATCTAGCTTCCCTTCTTTAAAGCCATTTCCTTACTTTTATCTTCCCTTTCATTTTGTCCTTTCCTTTTTTCATTTCTCCCTCTTCCTTCCATCCTCATCCATACACACACCTGCACCCACATCCTTATCTACGTCGCTCTCTTCTCTTCCCTTCCCTTTCTTTTTCACTCTTTCCTCTTCCACTCCAATCCCGTATTCGAGCCACCCCTTTCACACATGCAAACACCACTCTCAGGTATCAGCTGTCACCGAGAAGCCCTCCATTATCAAACAATATAAATTTTCACGTCAATCACAACACGATAATTCCATTCGCCAGACTTTTTACTCTTCCCAAACACGGCAAAACGGTTGGTTCACACGTATACACACGTTGAGAGTTAGCTGAATGGACCTTTAAAGACGAGCTGGCATCTGAGTTTTCAATATTCACAGGAAAACGTGTATATCTCAGTTTTACGCACACGTGTACACATGCATGTCAGAGCGCTTGTGCGTGACTGTCACGCGGGCGAGTGTCCGACCACCTGGTTTTCGCTACTCAGATCAACCTCAATGCATTCGTAAAAAAAATGTTTTATAAAAATGTCGCCTAATAATTTAAAGAAAGAAAAAAAATTACCATCTGTAACGCGAGAATTGCATCGGTAACAGTTACAATGGCACGTATAACAACACAGCCAATCACTACTCTCACGTGTATTGCCATAACATAACTGTCAAGCTGTCAAATGCATCGATAAATTTACAAAAATCAATGAAATCATATGGCAAAATAATGATGATGATGATGACGATGATGATGATGATGATGATGATGATGATGATGATGATGATGATGATGATGATGATGATGATGATGATGATGATGATGATGATGATGATGATGATGATGATGATGATGATGATGATGATGATGATGATGATGATGTCTCTGTAGTGGATAAAAGAGAAATTAACACTTTTCGATTCATGTAAAAAGAGGCGGTATCCTATATGCAAACAGTCCTTACTTTAATGACTGAAAAAATCAAAATAAATCTGGATCATTCCTCGATGACGACGACGACGACGACGACTTATAGCAACAGTATCTCTATCGCCAGCACCACCACAGCAGCACCTTCGCGAAACAAGCGATCGCAATATCCCCTTGTTCCCGCCGGGAATAAAGCTCTAATTGGCCTCCGCGCCCTCTCTCCTTCGCTCCTCGAGACGCGACCGTCCTCAGTCACGATATGAAACGTGGCCGGGCCGATCCCACTCAATAACGGCTTTCCGAAATTCGTTACTCTATTCGACTTCGAAATTAGAACAGCCAGTTACTTCCTGGCCAAATCGATAATGCGACTAGTTATTATCGAACTCCTCTTTACCGAAAGAGAATATCATATCAAAAATACTAAATAATTTACGCTTCCTGCCTCCGATTCCAGCTTTCGCTTATCGAGTCATCACTGCTGTTCTTATTTCGCCTTCCTTTCCTTCCATTATTTTTTCTGTACTTCCTACTCAGCGTCCGCTCTCTAACCCTGCAATTAACCAAGGGATCCTTCTCAGCGCTCGAGGAGCCATCAGCGCAGATTTTGTTCGTCCTTGTCAGAGTTCCGGATGCGTTCGAGGAAGGGCGTGGATGCAGGAGAACCGGCGGGGCCTTCGTGTGTGATTCCTTGAGAGGCAAGGCGGGTGTCGCCAGCGTGTGATTAGACGACACAAGAAGGGAGAGGGCGTTTCGGACCACCTGTCAAGTGTTTAAGCAGCAAAATGGGAAGGTCGTCTTTGTGGCCACGAGGGACGGGCTGGCGGTCGTCTCGACGTGGCGGCAGGACGGAGAGGTTCTCATGGTGGCAGGTGTTGGTGGTGGCGGTGGCGGTGGCGTCGAAGAGTAAAAGGCGGAATTCAAGAGCTCATTACAATGGCGGTCTATACACATCTGGAGACATAAACTGCATTACCGAAATCCAAAAATCGGTGATTACCGAATGTGGCAGGAGGCGTCTCCTCACGTTTTATCACGAAAGAGATCAACCGAGAAACCTGACCTCTTTAGCCCCCTTCTCCGGGCTCTAGATCAGCTTCCTAACAACGTGACATGCTCGCACAGAACCACTGTCATCCAAGCGATAAGTTAAGAATAAAGAGAAGAAATGTAAAAGTGACAGCAAGTCGGCGGACCGTAGAAAGTGCAAAAAGTGGGAGAGAGTGCGGTGCGACTGGCAGCGTGGGCGAGCGAGCGCGGCGGTGGGATACTGGTAAGAGTGGTAGCGTGGTCTGGGTCACGTGGAGAAGGACACACCCACACAAATTACCACGTGGCTCCCAGTCAACCGGTAAATATGAAGTCGAGTGCAAGGTCAGCACCAACACCACTCCCAATCCCCACCCTCAAACTCGCTCCCACTCCCACTCCCGTATCCACATCCACATCCAATGCCGCACTACTACGGTCTTACACGGAAACATTCATAAAAAACTTGCACGTTCTTTTTTTCATAACTAAGAGGTTTCAACGCGTATAAGTATTACGCAACAGATAAGGCGAAGAGGAACGAGTCTTGTCATGCGACTCAGAAATAATGCACACTTGCGTCACCTTTCCTTGGGCTCAGGAGCGTCTCAAGGAGGTAACCGTGCAAACACGCAAAAACAATACAACAACGGCGTCATAATACGCCCACGTATTGTTTTAATCCTATGTCATCAGATAACAATTGACAAATACATACATCCTTTCTGAAGATATCCATACTGTCTCTCCCAGTTACTCACTCATCCGTTCATTCAATCAATCACTCACCCACGCACTCACTCACTCACTAACCCACTACACTCACTCACTCACTCTACATTTATGCCCGAATATCCACTCGTGTTATAAAACCCTCGGTCACCACAAGCAAAAACATATATGATCCAAGATTATATATTGTGCCAAGTAATGAAAACATTCATCCAGAGAAACGCACCCAAACAAAAGAGAAAAATAACACATTATTGCAACCAATTACCGTCTGACACCCTTGATTTGCCATGTGGAAATTATTGTCATTCATTGTCATTACAGCTGCAGCCGTTATGATAACTCCAGCCCACTAATTTCTTGAAGGATGATTCATTGTCAACTCCAGGCGCAGCAACGCCACGGACCCTGGCTGGGGTTCCCCTCATCGATTACAGGTGAGCGAATTCGTCCTTACATCACCCCACGCCAAAAAGCTGGCGGAGTCTCTGGCAAGTTCAAAATCCTCTTCCGTCTTCGGTGAAAAAATGCTAGAGAGGATGGACTGTCAGCCGATCATTCCAGGAAAAAGGTGTTTACAACAACCCAATAATACACACCCTTGTTTCGGGAAACCTGTCCCTTCCACTCTCCGGCGCCTCCCACAGCCCGCTCGGCATGCCCCTGCACCGGAGGGCGACGGCATGGATGACCCATACAAAGGCATCACTATCAAGATAACATCATCATTACTGCCTCTCCCCCAATGGGAAATAAATGCCATATATACGACTGGTCATATGAGGGAGGATCTCCAAGAATCTAATTCTACAGAAGAGAGGCCTCATATTATCACCTTCCGGGGTATGCGCGTTGCCTGTCGGCTTGCATCCTCAAGTGCCTCGCCCATGACCCTCTCCCAAACTACTGCAACGGCTCACTTGCTACACATCGAAGCTCCAATAACCTAGGCAGCGAGTTATGGATTCAGACGTGGCCGCCGCACCCTCCTGACCACGGGAGACTTTCGGTCTGCTTGAGTTTATTTACGTATATCACATTTTTTCTTGTCTTTTATTTTCCTTTTGTATTCTATTTGCATCCATATTTATATCTATATCTATATCTACTTTTATACATAGGTATACATATCAACAGAGAGAGAGAGAGAGAGAGAGAGAGAGAGAGAGAGAGAGAGAGAGAGAGAGAGAGAGAGAGAGAGAGAGAGAGAGAGAGTGAGTGAGTGAGTGAGTGAGTGAGTGAGTGAGTGTGTGTGTGTGTGTGTGTGTGTGTGTGTGTGTGTGTGTGTGTGTGTGTGTGTGTGTGTAGTGAGAGGTGTAAGAACTTTTTACATCTTCAAATATTCGAGAGTAATGAATTATTCGATCACTTTCCAGCAAAGATTCCAAGCAAAGTTTTTTGTTTCCGCGGCCTACGGTTCCCTTCAAAATGTTGCACGAAAGGCATGTTTTCTAAAATCCAAGATCGAAAGTTGAATGATCCGCATATATGCTTGAGCTCCTCCTCGTGCGAAAGTTACTACATGAACAAGCTGTTTCTCAGCTCGTCGTTACTTAATACTGGATGGCGTGTGCATGTCTCTCGCCTGGCCTCTTAGAAGAGGTTCAAGACGCGAGGGCAGTCCGAGTGAGCGGCCATTGCTTCCCCGCGCTTGGCTGCTTGAGAGCGGCCGCGTGCAAGAAATGTCATTGATTGACTCGTCACCGATTGCATCCTCGTCCTTAGCTCACGGGTGTGACGTGGCAACTACACTTTCAAGCTGGTACACGCACAAAAACATATAAATATAAACACACACACACACACACACACATACACACACACACACACACACACACACACACACACACACACACACACACACACACACACACACACACATAGAAAGAGAGAGAGAGAGAGAGAAGAGAGAGAGAGAGAGAGAGAGAGAGAGAGAGAGAGAGAGAGAGAGAGAGAGAGAGAGAGAGAGAGAGAGAGAGAGAGAGAGAGAGTAGAAAAACAAAGAACGAGCACACCTGATCAATAATAACGTCAGCACCATCAGCACGTAAACACAAAGCCCCGCTGACGAAGATAGAGAGTCATAGATAATCCACAACAATAATAACAATGATAATAACAATAACAACTATAATAACAAGTATGATAATAGTAACATCATCTACAACAAGAATAATAGGGAAAAAAAATAATAATAATAACACATTTTGGCAATAATAACCACACGTATATCGTTATGACAATCATGATTGAAGATGTTGACGACGATGACGATGACGATGATAACGATGATAAAGACGACTATGACGACGATGAGGATGAAAATGATGATGAAGAGGATGAGGATGAGGATAAGGATGAGGATAAGGATAGGATAAGGATAAGGATAAGGATGAGGATGAGGATAAGGATGGATGAGGACGAAGACGGCAACGGCAACGTCAACGATGACGTGTGCTGCGGCAAAAAGCAAAATGAAACAGACAGTATGTCACCCGAAGAATATCCATTGTAACAAATGGAATCAAACTAAATAAAATAAAATAAAATAAACATTAAATTAAACAACTAAATCAATTAAATTAGACGACGACGACGCTGATGGAAGAAAGAGTCCCCCTCCACGCCCAGCGGCCAGCGACACTCCTGAGGCCTGGCCGGCACCCATCATTCCTGCCGCCGCCTCCGCCGCCTCCGCCGTTACGAGCCTCTCGTCCTTCCCACGCGTAATTATATCTCCGACGCACAGACGACATATATCGTCCCTCTAAATCTGTACGCTTAATCTCTCCTTCCTTCCTTCCTTCCTTCCTTCCGCTTTTCTTCCCGTCCTTCGCGCTTCCTTCCTGTCGCCCCGTTTTGCCTCTCATCCTCTAAAGTCTATATGAAAACTTCGCATTTAATAAATACACTTCTAATAACATCTATATCTTGTTTATATCAATATCCTCTTCTTCATTTGTATCAACGTTTAATATTTAGCATGGAGAAGGGAAGAGGGAGAAGAGGGAGAAGAGAAGGAAGGAGGAGGAAGAGGAGAGGGAGAAGACAGGGAAGATGGGCGAAGAGAGGGAGAAGAGATGGAATGGGGAGGAAAAGAGGGAGGGAAGAAAGTGGAAGAGGAGAGGGAGAAGAGATGGAATGGGGAGGAAAAGAGGGAGGGAAGAAGGTGGAAGAGGAGAGGGAGAAGAGAGGGGAGGAATTGGAAGAGGAGAGGGGAGGGGAGAGGGGGGGGCAGACGCGAGAGAGAGGGAATAGGATGGGAAGAGGAGGGGCGGGGTGGGGATGGAGTCATGTGCACCAGAAGCCTATGAGAGTAACGCCGGATACACATTTCCCTAAATTGTACCTGATGAAACTTCCGGCATTTACCTTGGATCATTTTTTGTTCCAGACCGTCTGTGGTTGACGTCACCGCGGCCCTCGGGTTCACATGGACCGTCTTTCTTGTCGCCGGTACATGCGCGGAGACTTCGGTTCCTTTGTTCAGCTGTCTCTCTCTCCATATATTTTCATCTTTCTTCATAACATTCCGCTTTGTCTTTTTTTGTTTTTTATTTTATCTTATTAGCCATTCAAACTGCCGTCCTTTGTGCAAACTTGTTCATCTATTTAGGAAATCCCACGCCCGAGCCCGTTGTAAATAGCACTTCAAGCCCTTCGACTTCTTTAGGTGTTTTCGCAGCATTCAAAGGTCTCGTTATAATGCGATATATATATATATATCCTGAACAAAAGCATTTCTCCATGTTCGCCGTTCCTTCTTAATACTTCACTGCTTAAAAAGATGTATAATACGAATCTCTCTCACTAAATTCCTATGCAAACAGATTTCCTGCAGCTCTACCTGTCGCCGACATACCCCGTCAGATCAGTTTCTTTGTAGTCTCAAGTGTGCTGCTACGTCGCCTACCCAACTGGAACCGAGTAATCTCATCCCATCCAGGACCCCCTCCCCCTGACGTCATCCTCCTCATTCGCCTCATTCTTCCTCCCTCTTTCACCCGCTTTCCTTTCTTCGCGCCTTCTCGGCCTTCAAATTCTCTCTCTCTCTCTCTCTCTCTCTCTCTCTCTCTCTCTCTCTCTCTCTCTCTCTCTCTCTCTCTCTCTCTTCTCTCTCCTCCTCTCTCTCCCTCTCTCTCTCCCTCTCTCTCTCCCTCTCTCTCTCCTCTCTCTCTCCCTCTCTCTCTCCCTCTCTCTCTCCCTCTCCCTCTCCCTCTCCCTCTCTCTCTCCCTCTCTCTCTCCCTCTCTCTCTCCCTCTCCCTCTCCCTCTCTCTCTCTCTCTCTCTCTCTCTCTCCCTCTCCCTCTCTCTCTCCCTCTCTCTCTCCCCCTCTCTCTTTCCGTAATCATCCCACTCCCATTTCCCCTTATCTACCCACCCGCCCCTCTCTCCCTGGCGTGACTCGTAGGAATGTGATAATAAAGTCTCCAGGAATGTTTCTCTTCTCGCCCTCAAAGGCCACAGCTTCCCAAGAGCGGAAGGGGGACTCCGCAGAGGATATGGGGAAGGGCGGGCCGAGATGGGGCTGGAGGCGGTACTCCGTTTGAGTTTCATGAGTCCTAGAGAGTAAAAGCTTCGTACTCCTTAAAAAAAACTTAAAAACCTTATTCGTTACTTCATAACATTTGAAATAATCGTTACCAGATTCGTTAATTCATCATATTTAACATCATCGACATCATATCCGTTATTTTCAGAGAATTTAAGATATTAACATTCGCCATAACCGCCTCGCTAATCAATCTATGGCGCTGGATCCATGACTACCTAACAGCCCGTCAAAACAGGCAAACAATAATTTCAGTTTTGCCAGAGTCTATGCTATAACAAGAACAAAAAGGTGTGCAAAATATGATGACGACGAAGAAAGACAGATATATATATATATATATATATATATATATATATATATATATATATATATATATATATATATATATATATATATATATTCAACGGCAATCAACGTTCCACAGGCGTGAGTCCGAAGCCACACCTGCTCCACACCCTCATCTCTTTAACGCATTCTCAACCACCACCTACATCAACACCATTACATAAAAAGTTGGGAGGAAAAAAAACGTTGAAAAGAAGGGAAGCCCAAACATCTAATCCCCCTCCCCCTGCCCACCTTCACGCCCCTCCCCTCCCTTCCCCTCCGCTCTCCTCCGCCCCCCTCCCCCTTCTGCATTCTCGTCGTGTAATGGCTACTCAAGGTTATGACGACCTTCGATGCCTTGCGTTGGAATTCTTCGACCTTTTCTTGCGCGTTCGAATATACAAGATGTAAAAGGTCACCTCCTCGACCTCGGCCTGAGAGCTGAACAAATGTCGGCCTACAATACTGTGTGGCTTGGTTTGTTTATAAATGAACCATAATAAAAGTCAAGGCTGTAAAGAAACAGGAAAACCGACAAATGGATTAAACAATACGTTCCCTGAAAAAATCATATCTGCATCCGAGCTTTTCCTCTAAAAATGCAATATCCAAACACTGACACGGTGCAAGCATACGCTGAGAGACTGAACACAACACGGTATGTTGAACCATTGGTCCTGAACTTCAGAAGAAGCAAGAGTTTTTTCATATTTAGATCAGACAACACGCCGCTTATACTACTACTTTACCTTTTGATACAAAATAGAACCCAGCGCACTTCCTTCTTAGTTTCAAAAATATACTTGGGGAAATTGAATGATTATAAAAAAAGACCCTCCTTGCTTATTCTAACGATTGTGTTACTGACAAAATTGATGCTCAATCGCAGCCAAACGGAGAAGAGAGGAAAGGAGATAGGAGAAAAAAGGGAAAGGGAGAGGAGAGTGGAGAGAAAAGGGAAGAGAGGATGGATAGAGAAAGGGAGAGCATCCGGTGGTAAAAAGTTGCGAAGTACGCAAATAAAGTAAGGAAGGGTGGGAAAGAAGCAGACAAGGGAGAGAATAGATGGAGCTTGGAGGGCGGCGACGGCGGAGGGAGGATGTGAAGCGGCCGCGTAGAGGAAGGATTTCCGGACGTCGCGCGGCCAGCGCTCGAGGGCTGAGCGAGACGCGGTTACTTCTCACGCAGGAAATTTCCTCCGCGCGTCGCTTGCGCTTCCTCTCGCGCACTCACTCGCGCTACACTTTATGAAGAAAAAATCAAACATTAGCAAAAAAACGCTGAAATAAGCGTTCCCTATTTCAAAGCCGTGCCCCAGAAGTGCATTTCCGTGTAAACACAGCGTAACAGGTGTAACGTGCAAGGTGAAGACCATTTTCTTAACAAGCGTCGTGTTCGCCTGAGGTGCTGGAGCTGCCTGCAGGCGTTTATCATGTTCACAGGCGGTGCAACCAAACACGCTTGGACAACGGGTGTGTTTGTATTCCGTGTGCGTGCGTGCTGTGTGCTTTCCTGGCCGCATCTTCTCATTAGTTGTATGTCTTACTCTTGTTATTCTTTGCATTACTTGATGAAGTTGCTGATATCTGTTTCAATAATTATTTCATTTGAGAAAGAATTATGAGAAAAAGGAAGGAAAGAACGATGGAGGGGTAGGGAAGGAAATGGCGAGCGACATTGAGTGAGCGTGAACATTTGTGCGAGGGAGGGAGAGGGAGAGGGAGAGGGAGAGGGGAGAGGGAGAGGGAGAGGGAGGGAGAGAGGGAGAGAGAGAGAGAGAGAGAGAGAGAGAGAGAGAGAGAGAGAGAGAGAGAGAGAGAGAGGAGGGGGGAGAGAGGGGGGGAGAGAGAGAGAGAGAAGGGGGGGACAGCGAATAGCAAATGGCAAGGAATAACAACAAAAGGGAATAGTATCCATGAGAGAGAACTGTACTACTAGAGACGAACTACAAGTGCACTGAAACCGCCTTAAAACCATCAACTATTTCGAATAACAGAGTCTTCAAGGTACTCCTCCTGCGTACCAAACGACGAACCAAGACCCCTGTTTGTTCTTCTCCCACGCACTTGAGACCGCTGGCCACTGCATTACATCCCTCAACAATCGCTGTGTGGTTCACTGAACTCGCCTTGAAGGCTTTCGGAACACCTCAACCGCGCAACAAAAATTAAAGTAAGATCCGTTTAACCGAAGATTAGAACATTAACACCGGGTCACACTGATTATCTGTATCAAAGTCAAATAAAACGTGGCAGCAATCGTGAACCGAATCTCATGTTTCGGAAACGGTAACCTTAAAAGAGTAAAAGTTTCAGTAAGCTCCAAGGTTGGTAAAAAA
>NC_051395.1:18838471-18848471 GCF_015228065.2 Penaeus monodon | reverse complement strand
GCTGTAAACGAGAGAGAGAGACAGAGATAAGGGGGGATAGATAGATAGATAGATAGATAGATAGATAGATAGATAGATAGATAGATAGATAAGATAGATAGATAGATAGACAGAAAGAGAGAGAGAGAGAGAGAGAGAGAGAGAGAGAGAGAGGAGAGAGAGAGAGAGAGAGAGAGAGAGAGAGAGAGAGAGAGAGAGAGAGAGAGAGAGAGAGAGAGAGGGAGGAGGGGTGTAAACGTTTAAAACGGAATATTTCGCAGAGCAAACCCCAGCGTTATAGTGAGGTCAATAACGAGCAGCCACCCTCCGAGAGAGAAACAGATCCGTCGAGACAAGGGCCTCATCGGAGCTGCCTTATCTCGACCCCGGCGCCGAGAGTTTCACTTCCCGCGGCCGGCATTCCTCGAGGCCGACCCTCTACGCGGCGCCATACAAGCTCCGGTTCCAGGATGACGTAAACAAATTGCTTCGGTCGACTAATCAATGGTAACAGAGCAGCGTCATCATTACGTGAATTAAGTCTACTCATGTCGCTATTATGCTGCAAGTCACGTCAATAAGAAGAATGCAAAACGATTGAGAAAAAATATATATACATATATGCACACACACACACACACACACACACACACACACACATATATATATATATATATATATATATATATATATATATATATATATATATATATATATATATTTATAGATAGATAGATAGATAGATAGATAGATAGATAGATAGATATAGATAGATATACATATATAAATACATATGTATATGTGTATAGATAGATAGATAGGTAGATAGATATACATATAAAAATACATATGTATATGTATGTATGTATGTATATATGTATATATGTATGTGTGTATATGTGTATATATGTATATATGTATATATATATATATATATATATATATATATATATATATATATATATATATACATGTGTGTGTGTGTGTGTGTGTGTGTGTGTGTGTGTATGTGTGTGTGTGTGTGTGTGTGTGTGTGTGTGTGTGTGTGTGTGTGTGTGTATGTGTGTGTGTGTGTGTGTGTGTGTGTGTGTGTGTGTGTGTGTGTGTGTGTGTGTGTGTGTGTGTGTGTGTGTGTGTGTGTGTGTGTTTCTGTGTGTGTGTGTTTGTGTATATATATATATATGTGTGTGTGTGTGTGTGTGTGTGGTGTGTGTGTGTGTGTGTGTGTGTGTGTGTGTGTGTGTGTGTGTGTGTGTGTGTGTGTGTGTGTGTGTGTGTTTGTTTGTTTTGTGTGTGTGGTGTGTGTGTGTGTGTGTGTGTGTGTGTGTGTGTGTGTGTGTGTGTGTGTGTGTGTGTGACATGAGTGTATGCTCTTGCAGTCATATCTGACGCGTTCCAACATCTAAATAACCTTACGTATATGAAAGCAATTCACGAAACGCCATAATTTCCACACACGCGCATTCACTCACAAACGCAAGAAAGAACACACAAAAACATCCCCCAACACACGCGCGTTCTACCCGTCCGCAGCGGAACTCCATCATTTTCCCCGCGAATGGCCACCGTGCCAACTCGAGCAGAATCACCACCGTCTTCGCTCCGGCTCGAGTGCAGGCACACCAAAGGCGCAGCCCACCAACGATATGCCCGCTCACAAGGCTTACCTCCTGTGCGCACCCTTCGCTCGACAGACAGGTACTCCCTTCGCAGAGGGGTCCTCTGAAATTACATGCATAGCTCTCGCCTTCTATTTATGAAAGAAAAACGATAATTTTTTGTTAGTCTGGTCATCAATAAAAACAAAACAGAAAGAGGCTGCCCTTAAAGAGTCACTGGTCCAGAGCACATGGTGGTCGTTAAAAACAATGAAGATGTCGCGAGACGATGAACTATAGCTTACAGCTTTAATCATGACATTATCATTGGTGATTAACAAAAAAAAAGGAAAGCATCTTTTTCAGCTATCATTTTTACAGCAATCCATATACATAAAACATTAGCACACAGAAATAAAAGTATAAAAGAAGCTACAGTGAGGGGGTGAGAGCGTGCGGCGAGGGGAGGGAATGTCTCGCGCCTGGCCAGTGAGCGACACGCTGCGTGGGAAAGAATCCAGCCATCAGTCACAATCCCGGGAGTCGATGCGGCCGCGCCCTCGGGGGAGGCCACGATCAATTTCTTCCAACACTACAGCCAGAGGCGCATCCTTATCTCCAATGATTTACTACAGACCAATACGGTGGCGCGGAAGCTGTTGTTTTATTGCACCTAGGTCTGGTACGACCGCCCTTTATCTGCTCATCTACTACCTGTGCTCCCGTCCGCCTGCCCGGGAGCAGACAACTGACAACTCCCACGTGACAGTTAAAACAAATCATCCTCATGACCAAGGCACAGGAGCAGAGGCCATCTTCGTTCCGGTCCCGACTAAAAAGGAACTATGGAGTGCTACATATATAAAAGGCGGGAGGAAGATAAGATTAACCATACATTATATACATAATTTTATCTCACAGATGAACGTGGTATCCTAATCCGCAAACGTTATTTTACAACTCGGGGCATCCGTTATGGCTCTGAGATGATAACTTGTCATAAGCGTGAAATATCTATTTTTCTACATGTCATGATTAACTGCAACATTAACACGTACAGTTCCTTGAATTCCATTTCCGAAAGCCATCAGACAGGCAACTTCGCGGAATTCTATTTCAGAAGTTTTTGTTTTAAGATATTAATGCGAATAATAACAAACCTTGCGGGTCAGAACAATGTCAGCCATGAGCGCAGCGCCGGGTTACACACACCTCTCTTGTTTTTCTGGATAGGCATCTCTTAAATATGTTGCGCGCAAAAACGTGCCTTATATTGTCGTATATGTGAATCTTACTTTTATATCCTATGGATAAATTTCATGTGATGTAACCAAGAAGCATTTCTTTTCTACGGGGAAAAGCGAGAGCACCGCCGCGATCTTCCCTAACCACGGCTACTGAAAACGCCACCCGTGTTTCGGCAGGAGCGACCTGCCGAGCGTGAAAAAAGGACAGCGGGGGAAAAATAGACGTAAACCATCGCGTTAAAACTAACATGGCAGACAAAAAGCTCGCTTGATAAAAAGGGGGCACACAAAAGAGAAGTCACAGGCGGGCGGAAAAGACCGGTGCCCCCTGGGGAACGCCCATTCGCCACGCGTTTTCACGTAACTGTGCCTCCGAAGGGGAAACCTGTCGAAGTGGAAACACACAAACACACTCTGGCTCTGCCTAACAAAACTGGGTAACTGGGGCGTGGACACCTGCAATAACAGATGGAACCCCACCTCCGACGCTTGCAAATAATGAAAATGCATCATAAAACAATTACGCGCACACATCCCACCCCAAACCCACCCACCTGAAGCTTCCCTGCCGACATGAAACAAAACCCCGAAACGAAAAAATGAAGACCGCCAGACATTTGGAACAAGCGGACACTGAATCCAGCGCCGGGCGCCTTCTAGTACCTGCGGCCGCGACGACATGCCCTACGCCACCGGCGAGGGAGGCCCGGGGGAGGCCCCGAGCATACGCCCTCTCCTCCCCCCTCAGCGCTCAACTGACAACTGCGCCAGCGGAGACGCGGCTTATGTCACGGAGAGCCTTTACAACGAGCGCTAATTCTCGCTGTTTCTGCTCCACGTTGGATTCTTGTGACAAGACGCCTGCCTTGGTTCGCATTGTCAAACGCTCCTGTTCATACCCTCTGAGGCAGCCTACGCTCCTCTGCAACAGACTGCATTCTGTTACGTTTGCATGCTCTTTTCCACGTGCAGTAACGCACGTGAATTACCAGAGATGGTAGGAGATGAATAAAGATTGTGACTAGTGATTCAAAAAAAAAAGTTTTTCTGCAGTTTGCGCAGAAAAAAAAGGGAGGGGGGGGAGCAAGACAGAAGAGAAAGAGAGACAGCGAGACGTGAGAGAGAGGAAAGAGGAGGAGAGGAGAGAGGAGAGAGAAGGAGAGAGAGAGGGAGAGAGAGAGAGAGAGAGAAGGACGAGAGAGAGAGAGAGAGAGAGAGGGGGGGGGAGAGCGAGAGAGAGGAGAGAGAGAGAGGAGGAGAGAGAAGAAGAGAGAGAGAGAGAGAGAGAGAGAGAGAGAGGAGAGAGAGAGAGAGAGGAGAGAGAGAGAGAGAGAGAGGAGAGAGAGAGAGAGAGAGAGAGAGAGAGGAGAGAGAGAGAGAGAGGAGGAGAGGGGGGAGGAGGAGAGGTAGAGAGAGCAGAGAGAGATGAGAGAGCGAGAGAGAGAGAGAGAGAGAGAGAGAGAGAGAGAGAGAGAGAGAGAGAGAGAGAGGAGAGAGAGGAGAGAGAGAGAGAGAGAGAGGAGAGAGAGAGGAGAGCGAGAGAGGAGAGAGAGGGGAGAGAGAGAGGGAGGGAGGAGAGAGAGCGAGAGGCGAGAGAGGAGAGAGAGAGAGAGAGATAGAGAGAGAGAGAGAGTGTTTGTGTGTTTGTGTTTATGCCTGTGGGTTTAGATGTGTAAACACACCGCTGATTAAGATGCATATGGGAGCGCTTACATAACGATGATGTCGAAAGGGTATTTGCTTTCTAATGATTACGTACATTACACCGCGTAACTCTCACATCATATTGCAATCCGCCAAGCGAGACGTCGTTATTGCATAAATTGTACATTTCAATAAGGAATCAAATCCCAACTGCAACAGTATCAACCTCGACTGCAACGGACTTTCAATAAGCCTGTATCAAATTAACTGTAATGAGTTTCTATTGCCATCAAGCTTAATAATCACATGACAGGAAGAAAATTACGGGAAATTCCATCATAAAAAAATTCCATTCATGCAAAATATTTCAAACAACAGATTTATGAAAAAACAATAACTATGTTGATGATGATGATGATGATGATGATGATGATGATGATGATGATGATGATGATGATGATGATGATGATGATGATGATGATGATGATGATGATGATGACGATGATGATGATGATGATGATGATGATGATGATGATGATGATGATGATGATGATGATGATGATGATGATGATGATGATGATGATGATGATGATGTCTCTGTAGTGGATAAAAGAGAAATTAACACTTTTAGATTCATGTAAAGAGAGGCGGTATCCTATATGCAAACAGTCCTTACTTTAATGACTGAAAAAATCAAAATAAATCTGGATCATTCCTCAAACATAAAGAAACTGACGGAGCGGCAACCACAGCATACAATGAGGGCGGCAACCTTGGCAGCAATTGCGCGAGACAGCTGTAAACAAAGTCTGCACTTGAAAGGTGTCTGTGACCTGAAATGTGTAATTGCAAAGGAATCATTAAAGTCCTTGGCGAGGGAAGTAAACGGGGTGGACGAAAATGAATAATACGGCCAATTACACCATGATTTCCGTCGCAAGTTGGACACCTACGATGCTTCTTGCACTCGCTCTCGCTCTCTCTCTTTCCATCGCTCTCTCTCTCTCTCTCTCTCTCTCTCTCTCTCTCTCTCTCTCTCTCTCTCTCTCTCTCTCTCTCTCTCTCTCTCTCTCTCTCTCTCTCTCTCTCTCTTCGTGTACGAAGACACAGACAAAGTGAGTGAAATATGTATCTGATATCAATGTGTGGCGGTGTTACTAAAAAAACTTTGAAGGTAAAAGTGGGAGATAAAACGGAAGGAAGAAGAAGAAGGAGGAGGAGGAGGAGGAGGAGGAGGAGGAGGAGGAGGAGGAGGAGGAGGAGGAGGAGGAGGAGGAGGAGGAGGAGGAGGTGGTGGTGGTGGTGGTGGTGGTGGAGAAAAAAGGAGGAGGAGAGAAAAAAGGAAAAAGAGAAGTAGGAGGGAAAAAGAAAAAAGATAATGATGACGAAAGACGGACGAAAATGGGAACTGCTGTATCGACAACAATAACACCGTCAACAGCGAATGGAGAACGCCGTCTCACAATGACGACAAACAATGGCCTGAAGAGGCACGGAGCGAAGACAAAAAGCAGGATAAAGGAAGGGCGTGCAGACGCAGGACGCAGAAGTCCCTCCCTCCCACGCCCGCCGCCGCGTCTGCATCCCGGCTTCCACGACCAATGCATTAACTTCGCTCCGATGGACGTTTCACTGCCCGGCCCAACTCTCTCTCGGTCTCTCCGTGTCTGTTTCCTCTCTCTCCGTACCACCTCTCTTTATTTCGTTTCATTTCCATCCATCCGTCCTTCCTTCTTTCCCTCCGTCCTCCCTCTCTTCAGTTCCTGCCTTCCTTCCTTCCTTCCTCATCCTTCATCGCTCTCTTCCTACCTCCGTTCCTTCCTTCTTTCTTTCCTCCCTTCATTTCCTTTCTTTACCTTCCCTTCCTTCCTTCCTTCCTATTCCCCTCTTTTTCTCCCTCCGTTCCTTCCTTCCACCCCTCCTCTCTCCCTCTCTCCCTCCCTCCTTCCTTCCTTCCTTCCATACATTCATCCATCCATCCTCCCTCCCTCTCTCCTCCCTCCCTCCCATCCTTCACCCATCCCTTCCTTCGCCCGTCCCTGCTTAATTACTCTCCTCCGTCTCCCCATCCCTCTCTCTCTCCCTGTCTGTCTGCCTCTCCGTTATCTCTGTGTCCCCGCTTTGGATTACGCCCCGAACCATTCCCGACTTGTTCCCTTGCCAAGGCCCTTCCTCCCTCTGCTCCGGGATCCGCCGGATTACAGAAAGTGCATGCGCTACAATCCGGCGTGAAATTATAATCAAAGCGGCCAGCTTAATGGAAGCACCCAGTCTTACTTTGAAGCTGTTCTTATAAAGAATAGGGAAAGGTGATCATTATTCTGGTATCGAATGAATTCCAAATGCACTGCAATCTGGGGAAATATCACAAAAAAATCTTACTCATGCTTATAGTTACCTAAAGAATCATGATAAAGTATTTACGAGATCGTAAGTGGATATCTAATGAACTATCGGAACTAGTAAAAACAAATACGAAAACCTTAATAATAAATAAACTAATTAATTAACAAATGAGTAGAAAAGAGATAACGTCAAACCTTCGCCTCATCCAACATGGACAAAAGGCCATCTCAATCTCATAAAAAGGAAAGCCCTAACATAACCCTGTCTGTCCCACACTAGTATTTGCTCACCGAGAACACAATGGCGACCTCACACTGTGCAAAACTTTCGGCTATTTTTTTACTCTCTCTCTCTCTCTCTCTCTCTCTCTCTCTCTCTCTCTCTCTCTCTCTCTCTCTCTCTCTCTCTCTCTCTCTCTCTCTCGCTATGACTAATCACTTTAAACACTGTTTCTTTAAAACTCCAAGGCATTGTCTTTTCTGAACCGTGGAAAACTGAGGAATTAGCTGTGCCATCAGCCTCTTTACGTAAATCGCTATATCAGCGCTGTCTAAGGCGGACAAGGCTCGGCGTTAAACAAAAAACACAGAGAAAGAAGAGAGATGAAGATGGACAGCGAGAGACTGAGAGAGAGAGAGAGAGAGAGAGAGAGAGAGAGAGAGAGAGAGAGAGAGAGAGAGAGAGAGAGAGGGAGAGAGGGAGAGAGGGAGAGAGGGAGAGAGGGAGAGAGGGAGAGAGGGAGAGAGGGAGAGAGGGAGGGAGAGGTAGCTGAAGAGAGAGGGTGATGGAGGAAAGTAAAGAAAAATATTTTATCACAGTTAATACATGCCTACTCGTACCTTTGCACACGCGTGCGCGCATTCAGCATGCACGCCTCCCTCTGACCCATTAACCGCCTGCCTGTCATCGCCCTGGGAACAGCCACGTCAAAAACAAACACGAGACGCGATGGAAAAACGAGTACGGGCGGATGTGTGAAATCGGAGAGGCACGGAGCGATAAAGCCAAGACAAAGGTGTGAGAAAGTCAGCAAATACGCGATTAAAGCGGACGTCTTCTTTTTCCCGAACGCTTAATGGGAACTCGCGAACAGCTGATCAAAGGGGCGGCTCACGGTGGGGGAGCTTCCAGTCGCGCAAAATGAAAATACTTCGGAACGAAGATTTCTTTTAAAGAAAAGCTCTCTCAATATAGTCCTGAGGTGGACAGAGGAAGAGAGAGAAAAGGAGGAAGAGAAAGAAAAAGAGGAAGAGAGAACGAGAAGGGGAGGAGAGGGGAGTGATGGAGTGAGGAAGTGATGGAGGGATAGAGGAGACGGAGAGGGGGGGGGAGAAAGAGAAGGAAAAGAGAGGAAGTAAGGGAGGGAAAGGAAGGGAGAGAAAGGAAGAGGGGGAGGATGACGGGGAGGGAGAGGGAGAGAGAACGAGAAGGGAAGAAAAGGGAAAGGGGAGAGGGAGGGAGGGCGGAAGGCAGAGGGAGAGGAAGGACGGTGGGAGAGAAAAAAGAGGAAGAGAGTGTGGAGGGAGAAAGGGAGGGAGAGATGGAGGGAGAAAGCGAGGGAGGGGGGGTGGGAGGGAGGAAAGGGAGGGAAGGAAGGAGGGAGGAAGGAAAAGAGAGAGGAGAGATAGAGAGATGGAGATAGAGAGACAGAGAGAAATATAGATAGATAGATAAAGATAGGAAGAGATAAGGATAGAGAGAGAGAGAGAGAGATTGGGAATCGAAGAAAGTATGAGTAAAACGAGGTAGCAACGAAAGAGGGAAAGATGGAACGAAGGAAGGAAGGAAGGAAGGAAGGAAGAACAGACCGACTCTGACAGCATGCCTGCAATAAAAGCAACACTCGCGTTCGAGAGGAAAGAACTCCCAGGACTAGGTACTAAATTACCATCAGGTTCTGAGCCGGGCAGCTTGTGTGTCCCAAGGTGAGAACCCGCGACAGCCAATCGCCGGAGACACGCTACACCACGTTTCTTTCCAAACCTAAACAAAACTGTAAATCGTCTCGCTTGAATGATGTGCTGAAATAAATATAAAATAAAATATGTCCCATAATACATCGCCCGCAATAATTCATCGTTAAGTCCACTCCATTTGTGAACAATTATTATCATCAATAACGGCCGTTAACCGACTGACCCCTGCAATTGATACGCAGCTCCATTCAATAAACAAGCATTTCGTCCCCATTTCATACAGAGTTATAGCTCGTCAACAAGCATTACCAAAATAATTACCGTTGCAGTACAACGTAGGAATAAAATATCCACACGAGTGGAAAATACGCATCCAAATGTTCGGCAAAAAATATGAATGATTAAATAAATGGTGGATAAATCTACTAATCAAACAAACAAATACTCTCACACATTTACAAACATGGTTATAAACACACTCATATACATAATATTTGTAAACACCATACAATAAAAACAAATAAAAGGCAATGACCCCTATACATCGCACCCCTCCAGCTATCTGCCAATAGTTAACCCGTTTACACACACTAAACAAGGGCGGGGCAAGGGGGGGGAGGGGAGACAGGGGGCTGCGGGTGGGCCAAGGGGCGGGGGTTGGAGGTAACCAAAACAGCTGATGATTAACCCACTTCCTTCCTACCGGCGGCGATCGTCGGCCAAGGGACCGGAAGCCGTGATCTAGCCGCCTGTCCCATCGCACCTGGCCGCCCGCCTCACCTGTGCCGCTGACGTCACCACCACCCGCGCCCACAGCCCACCCCACCGCTCCTCCCCCCTCTTCACCCCCACCGCCCTCTCTTCCTCCACTTCCACACCCTCTCTCTCACTTCTTCCTTTTGAACCCTACTCCTCTCTTCCTGCCCCCTTCCCCCTTCCCCTATTCCTCTCCCCTCCTTCCCTGTTTGCCTGCCTGCATAAGTACTTCCTTCCTTCCTTCTTTTTTCTCTCTCTCCCCTTTCCTCATTTTCTTTCTTTCTTTCTTCCTCCCTTCTTTCTTTTCTTCCTTTCTCCCTCTATCTTTCTTTCTTTCTTTCCCTCCCTCTCTCTGCATTACCCGGTCCTTATCTGGCAGCGCCTTGTGTTCTTCTAATCGCAATGCTCTCTCTCTCTCTCTCTCTCTCTCTCTCTCTCTCTCTCTCTCTCTCTCTCTCTCTCTCTCTCTCTCTCTCTCTCTCTCTCTCTCTCTGACCTTTCCCTGCCTATCTCT
>NC_051395.1:18830971-18833471 GCF_015228065.2 Penaeus monodon | reverse complement strand
AGACATACATACAACTACACGAACACGAACGAATGAAAACGACACACCACACACACACGCACACGCACACGCACACATACACATACACATACACATACACATACACATACACATACACATACACATACACATACACACACACACACACACACACACACACACACACACACACACACACACACACACGCACACACACACACGCACGGGGCAACTGAACATGGCAACATAACATCACGATCTGAAGACGTCCCGGACTACGAGGAATGAGACTCGGGAGTTCGGCTACAAGTGGCTCTATCCAACTTCAGAACAAAGTCTATGTACTTATTCAGACTTAGCAAGCACGCGACGTTCGGCACACTCGCACACTCTCATCCTTTCGCCGCCGATCTATCATTTCGCTTCGCCGTATCGTCAACCCATTATCACACACTGGAGAATCGGCATCCCTAATACTCGCGGTCATCTCACTGTCACCACAGCATCGCTGGATCATCATCGCGAAAGGGAACGTCATCGAGAAACGCATGGACGAAACCGACATTTTTGTGTGAATTGAAATATCTCCCATTCCGATGTCACAATGCAAAAAAGGTATCACTTCATCTGCCTCAAATGAACCAAACTTATGAGGTCAGTCTTTTTACTCATTCCTCAACTTCAACTGCAGCGTGAGAGAAATCAATAAACCATAATAATGTGACCTCTTCTACGCCTATTCATTACGCAAAATATGCCTCATACATCAGTCAGTGGTAACCACTTTGCCAATTGTGTAAGCTCGTTTGCAAACCCTAAGTAACCACTTTCGTAATTTCACATGGATCAGGCGACGCATGTGTTCATCACACGGTTTCATAAACACATTAATTCATTAAAAACTTAAATATCAATAACTTGTTCTTCTGGTTGTGTAGAAATTAACAAATAAAATGCATAAAATGGAGTATCATAAATAAGGTAAGCTTTTATAGAAAAATAACTTACGGTCTTGTTCCCAAAATGAAAATTAATATTTTCTGTAGTGTGCCCTCGCCAAAGTCCCGTTTTCCTTCTCTACGGACATTTTCTGTCACATCGAAGCGGTAACTTACCTGAAAGAAATAGAGAAAACGTTAGACTGATTTTGCCAAATATATACAAAGTAGGAAAAAAATCTAAATCTTAGGAAATTACTACCACGTTATGCTTCATAAATATTATCAGGAACCTTGCTGTTACAATCAATGATAAAATGTGACAAACATACTGACCACATTCGTCAAACACATTCAGACCCTAGAAACTCTTAGAACATGACTTTCTTTCAGGATCATATTCAGCCATATTTGAGCACTAAACATTTCATTCAATAGTCAACCCAGGTAACGTTCCATTTTCAGTTAATTATACAAAAGTACTCTTATCGCGCAAGCATTCATAAAATAAAAAAAAACCTTCCACCACGCTCCGCAAATTTTGCATTCACGCCGGAGTCAGTGAGTCATGGGTGCGTCAGCCCACCGGAGATGGGCGGGCGCGACGTGAGGGCGGCAGGAGGCGGAAGGGTGACACGTGGGCTGCACGCTCCCGCACACCGCGCCGCCCCGGTATTCCGTGTGTAGTTTGCGGGTCCGTGAGCAGCTCCGTAACGGGAGAACCTCTTTTATTTATTTGAAAATTCTGAACAAAAATGATAATCCTTGAGCGTTTTGGATGAATAGCTCTCTTGAGGCCTTGACTGCGTCATCATGAACAAAATAGTAAATCTTATTCTTGTATTCGTTGTCATCCTTAGCTTACGTTTATCTTCTCTAGTCTGAGGCGCTGTCTATCCTCTTAATTAGCCTTCTCAGAATCCTTCCTTCTATAGTTTGACCTCATTTCACAAATATGAATGTCGACTTCCATATTCGCCTTTTCCCCTTTCATACATATCTTTATCCTCTCTATCGGTCTCTTCCTCCTCCCCCAGCCACTCCATTCCTCCACAAAAATAGAAAGCGAGACAGATTAAGTCCGCTCTCAACAAAAAAAAAAATGAAAACGCCCTAACAAAACATGTTTTCCTTGATAATGTCCAAATCCAGTTAACTGCAAATTAATTACAAAGTCGTTATCACAAGGGGGGCGAGGAGAGCACCGCGGGAGTCTGGAGTTGGCAGAACGGAGCGAGAAAACCTATTCTGGAGGCAGGATCAGCGCCGTCCAAACAGCTGACCTTTCGTATTTGTCAAAACATTTTTCTTTTCCCAAGAATTAGCGTGACTTCGTTTCAGTTTAAACTGAGAATATTCTATTTCTGAATGTTATCTATTTCGATACGAAGAAATATTCATCTAATCGTAATTTAATCGGAGGTCACAAGACACTAACCTCTGTGCTCTCGGACACCGTCAACACACACACAAGGGCAACAAGACGGAAAAATAAGAAACAAGTCGGGCGATGTGTCGGAGGAGGAGAAGCGGAAGGTCGAATCGGGAAGATGGGGGAGAGAAAAGAAAGGAATGCACAGGGA
>NC_051395.1:18799220-18801720 GCF_015228065.2 Penaeus monodon | reverse complement strand
GAATTTTTTTATTTTATTTATTTTTTGTTATTCTTCAAACGGATGAGGGATTTTAAAAAAGTATTTCGAGGGTCTCAAAAATGCAAAACCTGTAGTGTATAGTGTATTTGTATTTATTTACGAGCGAACCAATAGATTATCTCCTGCACCATTCTGAAAATATTTGGGCAATTATTACCGATGCAGAAGTGTCATGCTGTTATAGGAAATCGGTGTCGAGGCCTTTGATGAACTTCAACTGCACTTTAAAACAGACTTCCCTGAAGGCTGTGTTTGGGCGTGAACGTTACAGATTCACGTTATTTTTTGTGCTCATGGTCCGGAAGATACTGACCTTTATCTGTGCCCTATGCCGGAAAACTTTGAGAAACGTACAGTACATACATGCACATGGGTGCTTGTGCACTTATATAAACATGAGTAGTGGGTAAATATGTGTTTACAAGCTAATTTATGTGTGCATATACATGTATATAATATTTGAAATCTTATGTATAAATACATTTATCTACACAATCACACACAGCTGGATAGTGATAAAAGTAGCAGCTTTTGTATGATTTCTCTGAGTATTCTTTTCGTATTCCATTATTATTCGAAAAAAGTGTATCGAGATATTGAAAAAGTTTTGATTTCCGTGATGAGCCTGTACAAAATAACTATCCCAATACTGAGACGTTTTGTACATTAGCATTTCTTTATATTATCAGTTTAAAGATTATTTATCACCAATTCATTTCATTATTCATTCTTAAGCATTACTATGCAAAACATTGATAGCAGTAAATATAGTACACTCAATATCCTTTCACTCAAATACAACAGCACACGAATCATAAGAAATTAATAACAACCCACCATTCTTAATGCAGAAGTATAGAAGTCTATGTGTAGAGGAAGTTAGTAAATGGCAGGCTGATTGGTTTCATTCCTTGTCGATCATGAAGTTCAAAAATTCTAAAAAAGTCCATTCAGGTACGATGGATAAGAGTTATTACTGATATGTGTATGCATATATGACTGCGTATATGAATATGCTGTTAACGAATCCCAAGCGTTCTGAATGACTGCACTTCGGCTTCTCTTCACAGTCACGGATCATTAAGAATAACTTAAATATTTTTGCATGATGCCTGAAATCGTTTGAAAAGAATACGCAGTGCCTTTGCAATATCAAATGTTCGGATCATGATTTAATCGGGAAATTTGAGAGGAGTACAAAACTGAGGGCCACTGAGGCATTTTTTCAGCGACTATGACATTTAAGAAATATTTTTCCATACCAAAATAATTGATATGACCTAATAATGACAGTAACTCGTGCAGTATGTGAAAGTGCATTACTGCAAATGTGGTAAGAAGATCAGAAAGAGAGTTGAGGTAGTAACGAGAATATATACTGCCGCAAAGAAATATTCTTTGCCAAGACACGTCCACTATCAAGTGTGCGGAACGACTCACGATGAAGATAGTTAAACAATACTTTGAAGATATATTCAGAAACGTTGCTACTTTATTTATTGCTTACCCGCAAGTATCTATTCCACTCTCCTGCTGAAAGGAGTTGTTTTTTTGAATTAATAACGTCAGTCTTTAAGCATACATCTGTAGAATCTCAAGTTACAAACCAGACCTTTAATGCGTTCTTTCTTTCAGTTTTTCTCACATAAGAATAATGTAAAGGATTTTGGTAAAAAGAAAATGTGCTGAGAATCTCACTGGATAGCATCTGAGAGACGCTTATTAAAAATACGATATAATGGGGTTGTCTCCAGAGTCTTGTTGAGCCGGAAGTGGGAGGGGGGGTCATAGAGGGTGAAAGAGGAGGAGGAAGATAGGAGCGAAGGAGTAGGAGGTAAACTCTGAGGGGAGATCGAAGGAGGAAGACTGGAGGAACTTGGAAGTTAAGAAAGGAAAGAAGGGAAGGAAACGGGGAAGGGAGGGGAACGGAGGAACGAAGAGGGAAGTGGAAGGGAGAGGAGGTAAAGTAACGGAGGAAAGCAGAGGGGAAAGGGAGGGCATGGATGGAAAGGAAGGGGCGGGAAAGGAAAGAAAGGAACCGAGAGAGCAAAGGGAAAGAAAGAATGGAAGGTAAGCAAAGTACGCAAAGAAAACAGAGGAGTAGAAAGGAGTAGACGGAGCAGGGAGGCGATGAACGAAGAAGGGAAAAGGAGCGGCCGAAAGGAAGGGAAGAGAAGACCTCAGACAGGAAAGGGGAAGAGACGAGGATTGGAAAAGGAGAATACATATGAAAAGGGAGGTAGAAGGAAGAAAGAGACCGAGAATGGATGGAAGCAAAAGGAGAAGTAGGTAGAAAAAAGAGTGAGAATAAGCTGGGGAGAGGCACTATCTGCGTCTCCCCATCTTCTCTCGAGGCACCATCTGCTTCTCCCCATCTTCTCTCGAAGGGCAAAGAGGGATAGAGGATACGGCAAGAAAAGAGAAGATATGGAGAATGGACAGATAGATGAAAAGCGAAGGAAGGTAGATAGAGGGAAAG
>NC_051395.1:18786720-18789220 GCF_015228065.2 Penaeus monodon | reverse complement strand
ACCGAAGACAAGACTGAGCGACAATATCAAAGATATTTGCGGGCTGTCGATGGTACAAGCGGAAAGAAAAGCGTAAGATCGAGTTTAGTGGCGAAGGATGGTGGAGAGGTCCACGGCTGCTCAAACATGAGCATACCGTTATTGATGATGATGGGACTAGCACTACCTTCGGTGACGTTTCAGCAGAGGGGAGGGTAGATCCAAGACAAAGAATTCCAGTTGACACTATTTATTGTCAGAGGTCGCGGTCTGCCATGGTCTCGTGACGTCACAAAAAGACGAACCATTTCTCCAGATAATAGACAATAAAATACAATTCGCGATGAAAACACTAGACAATAAAATACACATAAAAAAAAACAAAGTTAAACACCAGACGAATACAAAAGAAAAATACGTATATCACTAAAATCAAAATAAAATAGGACAAGAAAGACTCAAGTGATAAATAAAAATACCAAACAATTATATAAAAATAAAATAAGTATCAAACTCATAAAGAAGCGTAAATAAGATGTAAAAGCATGACAACAGAAATGACGTGTCACGCCACTGACACCGCGAAATAAGTTCACTCTATATTAAAATGAAGCTAAGACTCGATAATAAAACAAGAGAAGAATACAAATTAAATGTATTAAACAAACGCAGAACAGGTAAAAATATAACATAAGGCAGTAATTAAAATAATTAAAAGAAGAAGAAAAGAAAACGGGCACCAGGTGCCAAAAAAAATCAAGCGTGAGTGTAGCTGGAGTGTGTCGCCGTGTCCTCTGGATCACACACTATATATATATATATATATATATATATATATATATATATATATATATATATATATATATATATATATATATATAATATAATATATATATACATATATATATATATATATATATATATATATATATTATATATATATATATATATATATATATATATATATATATAATATATATAATATATATATATAAATATATATATATATATATATATATATATATATATATATATATATATATGATGTATATACATAATATATATATATATATATATAATATATATATATGATTATGCATATTATCATCAATAACGGTATGTCATGTTGAGCACGTGGACCTTCCACATCCTTCGCACTAAACTCGATTTAGCTTTCTTTCCACTTGTACCATCGACAACCCGCAAATATCTTTGATATTGTCGCTCAGTCTTGTCTTCGGTTTGCCTCTTCCTCTGTTTGCTATCACCATCCCTGTCAGCAAGTTTTTCTCAATACTTTTACTTCTCGCTCACTAAGGGATTTTAAATGTTTTCACACAACACTTATTGCTAGGGACCACTACTAGCAGACTCCTTCTCTTACCCTACCATTGCCATACATATAACACTATTAAGTTAAATATACATTTAATACAGTTACACTTGCCTCTACATACCAAACCATTGCTAGACACGACAGTGGACGCGACATCTGCAGGCCTTCCGCCTCGCGACGTCACCCTATTACACGATCACATTCTTTCCACCACACTTCCGAGTACATCACAACTCTTGTGAGTTTCCTAGTTCAATCTGTTTAAAAGAGGGCCGCCTGCAAGTGACAGACAGACAGCCTATAGCACGCTGACCGGACTGAACCTCTACCATCAGATCTACCATTCTCTCTATACCAATAAACTGCTACAAGAGAAAGACAAGCCTGTTACACCTTTGCCGCTACCCAAGATCATGCATATGTATACATATATACATATATATATACACATAGATGTATATGAATATATATACATACATATACATATATATATATATATATATATATATATATATATATATATATATATATATATATATATATATATTTTTTTTTTTTTTTTTTTTTTTTTTTTTTTTTTTTTTTATACGGTAGGTTCATGTCTGAGCCGCCGTGGTCACAGCATGATACTTAATTGTAGTTTTCATGTTGTGATGCTTTTGGAGTGAGTGCGTGGTAGGGTCCCCAGTTCCTTTCCACGGAGAGTGCCGGTGTTACCTTTTAGGTAATCATTCTCTCTATTTTATCCGGGCTTGGGACCAGCACTGACTTGGGCTGGCTTGCCCACACAGTGGCTAGGTAGACAATCGAGGTGAAGAACGCGCCGGCCGGTGACTCGAACCCTCGAACTCAGATTGCCGTCGTGCCAGTCTTGAGTCCGATGCTCTAACCACTCGGCCACCGCGGCCTTAATTTTTTTTTTGTGTGTGTGTGGGAGGGTGGGTGTTTGTCTACCTATGTATCTATCCTGAACATAGCCACCACACCTTCAGCGCTGCATTTACGTTTTTTTGTATAAAAGCAACTGTGTGGCAGTGAGGGAAGGAAATTCCATTCGGGCGCCAGTCAACTCTTACTTGTGGCATCTTTGAGCGTGCGCGTGAGTATATGTGCATGCTAATTTGTCCTCATCGTGTATTCCGATGCAAGCTCACCTCTCCCCCGAGTAGCCAAGACGACTCATTA
>NC_051395.1:18776720-18779220 GCF_015228065.2 Penaeus monodon | reverse complement strand
GTATATGAAGTTGCAGTTTTTAATGATAGTTTAAAATTTTATTTCTTTTTTTTTTTGTATTTTTCACAAAGATTAAGAAGAAGATATTGGAGGTAGATTTAAGTAGCGGTCTGCTTGATCTACAAACCATTCTTGATAGATGTGAGAGTAGATAAGGGAAACGATAATAGCAATCCGTGAGGATATACTTTAACTGTTTCTTGTCACATAGAGAAAGAAATGCTTGTAAAATAAGAAACTGTGTATCGTGTACTATTCACTAATCACAACTGGATAAAACGTGGGCAAAAGAGATACATCATCGATCTTTACGCCTACAACCACAACAAGAAATCCTATGAATGAAAAGGACTGTCTTTTGTTCAACTTGGATGAGTGAATGAGAGTGAGTGTGTGCATGTATGAGAGTGAGTGAGAATGAAAGTAAGAGCGAGCTCACACAAAGACTGAATCACGAACAGGAAGGTTATAGCTCATTTTAACAATAATGCAACAAATAGAACATTGCATTAATACAAAATTATTCCAAATACCACTTTGAATTCAACATTTAATGGTCCACGATTCTATTTAATCTAAATTTCAGATTCTCTGCAAAAATCTGATTCCGAGGTGACCATGTCTAGTCATGAATATCAGCCTTTGTTAGACTTCATCGACAAGGTTCCTATACCCAAATTGCCGAACAGCATGAAATGAATTGAAAAGAGACGGCAAAATATACATAAATAACCCACTCTACTCTATGTATCTGTGATGGGCGCTCATGATAGTGCCTTACAGGTATCTAACTACCATGAAATCACATGATCGCCTGGGATTTTACCCAAGACATGCAAGCAACTTCCGGAGGGTGACAAGGTCGTGATTGATAAGCGAATAATGATTCTAGCTTAAAACTGACATGAACAAAAGGTGCCAATCGAGCAAATTACTTTGCTTTTACTTTATACTTACTATTGTATATTGGAGCATAGATCTGGTAGGGGATTTATACAACCCTGGTTTATATCTAGCATCCCTGTGCACTATGATAAGGGGAAGGTGTTTACACTAATTCAGTCAAATAATTTATACAAAAACGAGTTCAAGGATCTGTTCTAGCGCCAGTAGAATGTGTCACCATTGATCAGTATAACAGTACTATGGTTATCCCCTCCACATACACAACCGCACTGAAGTGAAAGTGAATGTGAGACAGGATGGGGTTAGGAGAAGATCGAGAGTAGAAATAAATGACATGATGTTCGTGATAAAGATGAATGACATCAGTTATAGAATTAAATTAACTGAAAGAGTAAGAACGAGTGAATTTCTAACAGTCAGTCAAAGAAACTCACACAAGAAGAGAGTGAAGTACATTGAATTTCTTAGTATGAGAGAAAATCATGAATGCGTTGAATTCATTGTAGCTGAAACAATATAAATCTCTAAAAACAAGAGAAATTAATTAATGATATTTGGTGTTTGTTGACCAGAGATTGTCTCATTAAAGCAACCTGTGGTCAAAGTAAGATAATAAGAAAGCTGCCATTTCCTGTCACAAAAGTTTCCATACCCAACACTTTTACCCAGCAAAACCAATGTGAGAGTGACTACACACATAATTTATATGGCTTAACACATTTATGGGAGAAGAAGAGAGGGAGAGAGGGAAGAAGAATGATAGGGCCCATAACATGCATTCACGTGGTTTGAAGATATTGTATCATAGCGTTGGTCAAGCGGCAATTGGAGACATGATTTGTTCATGTTGGAAGCCAAAAGGATGCCATTACCACTGCTGCCACCAGTTTGTAAAAGATGGATGCCTTAATACAATGGCTGGTGGATACAATGATAGGTTGGTATGGCTTGACTCTTTAATGATGGCATTGTGGACTGCTCCGGCCAGCAGAGGGCCAAGGAGGTCTTGACAGTATGGAGACAGAGTGAGATGTAAGAGTCAGATAATCAACTTCTCGGTCGATTATGGCTGACCATGATATGTCACTCCGGGGTCTTCAGTATAGTAAATGGTTGGCATCTACTTCTTAGACTGATCTATATCCCTTTATGGAGTGATTGATGTGGGTGTGAGTGTCCACAGGTATGGCTGGGTGCTAAAGGTGAAGTGGAGATCAACTGGGAGCCAGCAGGCTCCCCAGTCGGCTAAGGACTGGGCAGTCCTTGTGTTGCTGCTGCTGTTGTTGCGGTTGTCTGGAGAATTGGGAATGCTGATGTTGGTTCCGGATTCTGCGTCTTAAGTGCATGTCAGCTATGTAAGCGTGCAAGAAACAAGAGAAGCCTGATGTCCAATGAGCGAGGCTGTGACTGTGAACCAGGTGTGACCCCAACCCAGGACACTATGCTGAACTTCAGGTTGTGAGGTCGTGCTGTTACATAAGGTACCCTTGGTCCTTACCCGTGAAGCCACTGTGTGATCATATGTATCTGAATTTGTGTTCATTCAAATTCTTTCATGTTTTCCATTTTGAAATGTTTCAAAACGAAGTTTGTT
>NC_051395.1:18754220-18764220 GCF_015228065.2 Penaeus monodon | reverse complement strand
TATGCGTGTGATGGTGGTAACAAAGTAACGATGTTAGTAGTCATGATAATAGTAGTACATAATAATGACTATAACGATATTAACAAGAACAATCAGGATAATGCTAATAATAACAATTTAAATTATCAAGATATTAATGTCTACATTAAAAAAACACTGACATTCACGTTTTTAAATTTAAATTACCACTTTGATTTTTAGTCTTACATATAGCAAAAGTATTGCCAGTAACCAAGTAGACTTTCTGAATTAAAAATGGCGACAGTACACACACAAAAAAAGTCTCCCGTCCCCAAATGGCGCCAAAGTGTCAGCTGATTCAAAGCGCGTAGCTATATGACCGCGACCGACCAATCAGCGACTCACATTACCAGGAGAAGGAAAATGGGCGAGGTAACCGACCGTCCATAGATAGGTTAACAAAACCCCCATTCTTATAAGACTGCCGAGAAAGACCCGCCAAAATGTAACTCAGGCGGAGAGTGACCGGCCGAAATGTGGGCGAGTTCGTTGTGAGAGAATAACGTTGACGGTCACGGAAGGAACAGATGCACTCGGCTACTTTCCTAACCATTCAGCTGTGTTATCAGTGCGGTTACAGAGTGTGTGATGCAAGTGCGTCTGTACGTACGTGTGCTAGTGGAAAGAGCGGGAGAGAACGAGAGTAAAGAAGAGTATGAGGATAGGGGTGAAGAGGAGGGAAATGGAGAGGGTAACAGTAAATGTGAGAGTGAGGGAGAAGGCTGGGGAGAGGGTGAAGGCAAGGTATGGGGGAAGGGGGAGGGAGAAGGAGGGGGTGAGAGTGAGGGAGAAGGCTGGGGAGAGGGTGAAGGCAAGGTATGGGGGAAGGGGGAGGGAAAAGGAGGGGGTGAGAGTGAGGGAGAAGGCGAAGGTAAGGGTAAGGGGGGAGGGGAGGGAGAAGGAGGGGGTGAGAGTGAGGGAAAGGGAGAGGGAGAGTAAGAGTGAGGGAGAAGAAGAGTGAAGATAAGGATAAGGGTGAGGGAAAGAGAAAGGGAAAGGGAAAAAGATAGGGAAAAGGATAGGGGTGAGGGAAAGAGAAAGGAAAAGGGAAAAACATAGGGAAAAGGAAGGGAAAAAGAAAAGGAAAAAGAGAGTGAAAGGGAGAGAGAGAAGTGAAAGAGAGAGAGAGACGTGAAAGAGAAAAAGAGACGTGAAAGAGAGAGAGAGAGAAGTGAAAGAGAGAGAGAGAGAAGTGAAGAGAGAGAGAGAGAAGTGAAAGAGAGAGAGAGAGGGTGAGAAGAGAGAGAGAGAAGAGAGAGAGAGGAGAGAAGAGAGAGAGAGAGAATGAAGAGAGAGAGAGAGAAGTGAGAGAGAGAGAGATGGGAGAAGAGATGAGAGAGAGGAGAGAGAGAGAGGGAGAGAGAGAATGGGAGAGAGAGAGATGGGAGAGAGAGAGATGGGAGAGAGAGAGATGGGAGAGAGAGAGATGGGAGAGAGAGAGATGGGAGAGAGAGAGATGGGAGAGAGAGATGGGAGAGAGAGAGATGGGAGAGAGAGAGATGGGAGAGAGAGAGAGAGAGAGAGAGAGAGAGAGAGAGAGAGAGCGTTCGCACGAGCGCGTGTGCGTGAAATATGTCAATGTGTGTGTATGTGCGTTTGTGGCGGTATGGGTCAGGGTCGAGCGTGTGCGTATTCGAGGCTGGCGTCCGGGCAAGGCAGCTGCACAGTCAGCGAGTCAGTATGTCTCTAACGCTCGTGGGGTGAAGAGGTGTGTGACTTGCCGCTGCTGGCGAGTGTGACGTGTACCGCATATCGTTGGAATAATACCGTTCCCAGTGTATCAGCCATCAGGTAGTGTCAAAGTGCTGTTTGTGTGTGAAAGAAAGTATCATTACCTATGTATTTTTGATAAGAGGAAAACAAAAAATGTTTCAAAAATGATTCCTACCGCTAGAGATTAGCAGCTGAGTGTAATAGTTGTTGTTACGTGTAACTAACATTAACAGTGCTTGATGTAGTGTTATTAGGTTTGCATTGCGCATAATGGTAACCTCTAGCTTTCATTCTGTCTCTCGGCTCATCACTCGAATAACTCCAACTTGACAGTCCGTGATGCAAGAGATGCAGGGCGCTGCCAGGCTCCCTCACATGGGGCATTTTATCGACATAATTAATGTCACCGTTTTACAGTGTGACACCAAAAGGAAAAGCAAAAACACCTGTTGTCGTTTAATGCGCGACAATGGAATTTTATTATGCGATGTATTTGCATGTGCTAATGGTATGTCTTCATCAGATACATCGTCAAGTGAGCTTGCTGTTTATACTGGGACATGCGGCTCAGTGTAGGTTGTCTCCGAGCAAGATGTGGCTCCGGACGAAATATTGTAAGGTTTACCACCTTTTAGCATCTTGCCGGGGAGGGGGGGGGGCAATTTAATTACGGCCTCCGGGTAAAAACTATTTTTTATCCGCTCGATTTATTTTTCTAAGGATTATGTACGTAACGGTCGAATATTTTGTGCCGTTATAGGTACGGTTTTTCCTGTTTAGTTATCCGACGAACGATGACTGAGAAAAGACGCAGGTATTCAGAGCATGCATAGTTGCTCAGAGGCACACACGCTGAATGTCTTTAAATTGCTTTACCAGCACGTATTTTACACATTACTAATAATTATAGACTTGTACACACACTGTTTTTAGAACTACTGCTCAGATGAAAGTTAATTTAACGGAACACCCCAGGCAGCTTGCTAATTGCTGCTGCCATCAATATTCTATTGATGGAAGTAATAACAAGGTTCCTGTGACAAGCGAAGAGAACCGCGGGAGTCGGACCACGTGACACCCTCGGCAACCCGTTCCATATTGCCATTAAGCAGAGGAATAATCAAGCGACACCCGTTCCTCCTTCCTAATCCGAAAAAAGTGATGGCAAATATCTCCAGAGGAAATAACCGAGACTCCATTGAATTACGTAATGTCTTTGTCTCGCTTACACGATTAGATCATGAAGTGGGCCAAGTGATCTAAGAGAGCAGATAACTCGGAGCAGCTGAGCCGGCGGAGTGCATGATGAAGAGCCAGCGCAAGCGTAACGAGGAGTAATGGTCGACAAAAGAGGACAAAAAGTGCCTCGAGTGACGTCGCTGTGTTCGCTCTCACTCTTGGGTTACAGCCTCAGCCTCTCGAGACCACTGTCGCCACAGCCGTGCCCCCCCCCCCCCCTCTCTCTCTCTCTCTCTCTCTCTCTCTCTCTCTCTCTCTCTCTCTCTCTCTCTCTCTCTCTCTCTCTCTCTCTCTCTCTCTCTCTCTCTCTCTCTCTCTCTCTCCTCCCCTCTCATCTTTACTCATTACATCAGTCCAGAGACGACAAAAAAGAGACGGCGAGGGGACTCGTGATAGGGGCAGGCGGCGAGTTGGAGGGGGGGGGTGCAGCAGTGACCGGTAGGACGAGGTGCCGGTAATAAGGGTCAGAACACGTGGTTGAAGGCCCTGGGAGAGAGGGGGTGACGAGGAGGGTTGAGGGGACCTCCCCATTGTTGTATATGAACGGATACTATCATGGTAGCCTGCCAAACCGTTTTCTATGCAAAATTTAAGAGAGAGTTGTTTAAAATTTCATTTGAAAAGTTTCCATGTCCATCAAAGAGCCAGGGGAGACACTTGAACATCTACCTATGTTGGCTGCAGTTCCACTGATTTAGGAGAGCTTTTAGTCAAGCGTTAATATCACATAAAAGCACGACTAGTATATCATCCGACTTAAAATCCCGAATGATGTATTTAAAGTTGTTTTGAGCAGTTCGTTGATTTTCCAAGGTCCACAGGCTGTAAAAAATGTTGACCAAGGAGAGTAACCATTCCTTCCTGGAACTGAAATTGCCGAGCAATCTGCTCCTACATAATGGCCAACATCTGATCCATTTTCTGCATCAACATTTGATGCGGGTCCCTGTTTTAATTTCTTCTGTTGAATCTCGTGTGGTCTGTCGCGGAGCTACAGCTGGTGTTGCCCTTGGAGCTGCAATCGCAGTTGGCGCTGCGGCAGGTGCTATGGCTAGAGCTGAAGGGACAAATTCTTCATTTTGTATACCATTTTTTCTCACTGAAGTCGTGGGAATTCGATCGCATCATTAAAACTTGTAGAGAGGCAGAGACCGAAACAGAAACAAAGACTCAAAGACAGAGAGACAGAGACAAACCGACAGACAGCCGGACGGACAGACAGACAGTGAGAAATAAGATCAGATATAAATGTGGCTTATTTAGGACGGCAAACGTCAAGGTTCTCTGGTGATCACAAAGCCTGGTTTCAAGGCAGAGGAACCTCGTGATGGTGAAAAGAGACGACTTTTATCCATAGATGACGGGGGATGAAGGGAAGGGTGTGTTTGGGTGGGAGGAAAGGATGTTAGTCAAGGACCGAGGAAGAAAAAAAGGAGTTATTTGGAAAGAAAACACCGTTACCAGAAACGGGATAGATAATGTAGGCTGACCCATTCAGGAAGAGGGAGCGGCTAGGAGAGGTGGGGAAAGGGGTGCGAGGACAGAAAAGGCAAGCGGTGGGGACGAGAAGGGAGGGAGGTGGGAACAGTTAGCAAGGGAGAGAGAATAGGGGGGAGAGTTAGAAAGTTAGAAAAGGAATGTATGAAGAGAGGAAGAGTAAAGTAGATGAAGTAAGGATGAGAGATTAGAGGAGAGATTAGCAAAAAAGAGGAAAAGGAGGAATGGAGTATTAAATGGGTGAGGAGAGAGAGAGAGAGAGAGAGAGAGAGAGAGAGAGAGAGAGAGAGAGAGAGAGAGAGAGAGAGAGAGAGAGAGAGAATGAATAAGAGAGACAGACAGAGACAGACAGACAGACAGACAGACAGACAGACAGACAGACAGACAGACAGACAGACAGACAGACAGACAGACAGACAGAGAAACAGCCGCAGAACAATAAGAAAGAAAAAGATTATATCAGAACTATGGGAGGAAAAATCAATGGATAATGTTGCCGCCGAAAGGAAATGAAACAAAAGAGCAGCGGGGTAAGGGAGCGAGGGCAGCCGTGAGGTCGGTGAAGGGTGCGCGGCAACTCTCGCCCGATAAAGTCCCTCTGTAATCTTGGTCTTGCCTTCCACTTGGCCGATAGCTTATCTGACCCGTCGTGGCATCGCCTACCTAGCCATATACCTCGGCCGTTTCATGTCACGTGGCACCTCTTAAGATTGATTTGCGACGTGGCATGGAATCACGGGCCAGGGAGCGTGGTGAGATGGAGGGGGGGTATGGGACGCGTTGCTAAGTTTTATGAGGTAATAGGGTTTAATGCAGATTCCAGCGGACAATGGGTGTTGCTAGATTTTATGGATTTTGGGATGCGTCTGTGGGTTATATGGGGCGAAACTACCTAGTAATGGATTTTACGTCTATCTCCTTTGAGGGGAGGGGGCATGGGGCAATGAGATCCTGAAGGGGACCTGAAAGCACAGCCTATTTTCGAGGTCGAGACGTATGAATTTCGACCGCAGAACTCAACTGCAGGATACGACCGCAGAAATCGAGTCTAGGGTTGAGCAGCTTGCAGAAGACACGTCGTTGCAAACCGCGCTCTGTCTGGTCGCCTTTGAAGAATACGAAAGGACAGAATGGCGAGAAAAACGGAAAATAACGGGAAGTATAGGAAAAAATGTTTGGAGAAAGGAAGGATTTTAATGGAGGAAGTGGGAAGAGATGTTAAGAAGGTGCAAGTAACTTCTTGTGCGAAGGAAAAAGAAAAAGGGAGGAATGCTGGGAGAAAAGGGAAAAATATACGTAGACACCGGAAGAATTGCCATGAAAATAGGGACACACATTAGGAAGAAAACGACAAGGAGGAGCATAAAACAAGATAAATCAGGAGAGAAAGATCCCGACTCGAGAGAGACGAGAGTAAGGAAGAAATACTGAAAGGAAGAAACAGCAAATTTATAACGCAGGGGTTCTTTTCTGCAAACCCTTTGACACGTGCAACAGCAAACGCCGGCGGTGAGCATTATTAAATAACTTCCAAACCCTGAGGGACCAGTCCACTTGGCCGCGTTCACTCTAACATAGAGAAGTCCCCTTATGGCGTCGTCCTCTCTTTCCTGAATGTGTATAGCAGACATGTCGATTTTTATTGATGTCATAGCCTTTGATTGCTTACATTTCTTCCTTCCTTCGCCGAAAGAATATATCTCAATCTTGCTTCGCTCTCGCTCTGAACACCAGCTGTTTCCTTCGGGGTCCGGTATTGCACCACGGACGGCTCAGGCGGTGTCAGTTGCAGCTGTTTGTTTTGCTTTGACGAGATAGTTCAGTTGCTAGAAATTTGGGGATGAGGAGGAGGAGGAAGGAGAAGAAGAAGAAGAAGAAGAAGAAGAAAAGAAAAAGGAGAAGAAGAAGAAGAAGGAGAAGAAGAAAAAGAGGAGGAGGAAGAAGAAGAAGAAGAAGAAGAAAGAAGAAGAAGAAGAAGAAGAAGAAGAAGAAGAAGAAGAAGAAGAAGAAGAAAAGGAGGAGGAAAAGGAGAAGCACAAGCAGAAGGAAAAGGAAGGAAGGAGAGAGATTGGAGTGGTGGAGGAGATGGTGACGGTTGAATGGAATAAGAAAAGGACAAGGAAAAATTAAGAGAAAGGAAACAAAGAAGAAATATCAGATAAACAGACATACAAGTACATTAAGTTGCGAAAAGAGGTGTAAAAATTCAAAGAAGGAACAAGACTTAACAAAGAAAAGATAAAAGAGACCGAAATGGAAGTGAAAGGAGAGAAGCTTTGAGACAACATAACTCGGTCGTTGATGCAGAAATATGTGCAGTGAAGCTTGCAAGAAGTAAAGACACTTAGAGTCATTGCGAAATCCGTATTTTTTTCGTTTCTTTTGTCAAAACATGGAGCAGAATGATAGTCCTTCATCTGTATTTCATCAGAGGTATCGAACACACTCTCGGAAATTCGCGTAGAAACTTTGTAACCGCGCGAACGTGTTTTGATTAGCTCATTGAGACACTTTGGAAGGGATGGACCCTTGGGGTGTCTGTGGCAGAGCGCACAGGACGAACGTAAACATGGATGCAGAGGGACAGTTAGCACAGAAGAGCAGAACGCGTCATATTGGTGCTGACAGTTTAGGGGCTCGGGAAGGGGCCGGGGACGTCGCGGGGAAAGATAGCCCACTCCGGAAGGAATGCTATCACTACTACAGCAAAGACACTGCGGCATCGGGCTGGCCATGTAAGCGTTTTAGCAAGGCTAATGTCTGCTTTTTGTGTCGTAAAGAACGGTGGACTCTTGTGGATATTACGCTGAAATTTTCATGCAGTTGTGGTTTATAACAAGTCTTTGGCTCCACTATTCTTGTATTTGAATATGTCCTTGCGTCTAGGAAGCGCCTGGCTTACAGAATGAGTGTAATATTTATGCTTTATGTATGTGCTGCAGTGGACTCTAAGACGGTTGTATGTCATGGCACCATCTGGACCATGCCATAGTGTCGCCGTCGCTGCCTCGTCGCCAGTAGGCACCAGGATCCACATAATGCTGGCCAGATGCGACAACTGGCACTCCCCTTCTCTCTCTCTCTCTCTCTCTCTCTCTCTCTCTCTCTCTCTCTCTCTCTCTCTCTCCTCTCTCTCTCTCTCTCTCTCTCTCTCCCTCTCTCTCCCTCTCCTCTCTCTCTCTCTCTCTCTCTCTCTCTCTCTCTCTCTCTCTCTCTCTCTCTCTCTCCCTCCCTCCCTCCCTCCCTCCCTCCCTCTCTCTCTCTCTCTCTCTCTCTCTCTCTCTCTCTCTCTCTCTCTCTCTCTCTCTCTCCATCGCTTGCATGCTAACTCTTTCTCTCGTTCTTTCTCTCTCACACGCTGACTCCTTTCCTTTTTTTCTTTCTCTAATTTTATTGCTTGCGCTTCTTCCACTTTCTAGCCCTCTTCCTGGAAACCACGAAGGCTTCTTTTGTGTTCTTGGTGTCCTTCACGCCTGATTGGCTTTCAGAAATGTGTTGATTTCCCTTCGTCTTGAGCGCAGCCGATATGTTTTATGTGGGCCATTGTGCAGGCGGGGAGAGGGTGCCGCAGCATGGGAATTTAGTCGTGGACCGATTCATGCAGTGAATAATCTTGTTATACAGAATGCAAGTGCATGTCACTACATTTATATTGGTGTAAGAGAATTGTTGCGTTAATTGAAGCCTTGAAAGTTGAAGACGAAAACCCGTGTTAGATTGGGCGTTATGATTCAGCACGCGAACTCACGACCAGTAAAATTTCGCAGTTAGGTCAAAGAACTGGGCCAGTGGCCTTCGCTTGGGCTAGCCTCGCCGAGGAGGTGTACTTGAAGTGATATTTATGTGTTAAGTACTGATGCTCCGGTTGCAGTGTCGTGTATCGTGCATCCCATATCACTTCCGCGAACGTGAGTGAGGGAAGGGTACGAGAGGGAGGGAGAGGGGGAGGGGACGGAGCCCAAGAGAGCTGGTTTAGCAGATGTGCTGCAAGACTGCATAATTGAGAATGATCTCCCTGATGACTTATGAAATAATTTAATGTGTATACTGGGCTGTCATTTGCTGCGTATGACGTATCGTGTCTGGAGTTGTGTATCATTTTCATTTTTTTCAGAGGTGGTGTGATTATTACGGGACATGCGACCATCGCGGCCCATAACTAGAGCACAAAAATAGTTTAACGCAAGAAGCCTTCTATTAAATGCAGTTGCTGTGTTCGTTCCTACGGCTTTTTGTGGATACAAGGGAGTGATATGGTAGCTTTTGGGTTAACAGTGTGGCGTATAACAGCAAAACCGCAACCTGTCGACGCAAAATATGCTTTGTCACACCTTTGTCATCGGCAGCACTTCCCGGGCACGTCGCAACGCCCCTCACAGTGGCGGCGGCGCTAATGAGGAGCGCTTGTCCGGGATGAAGAAACGAACATTATCTGCAGACTTAGCCACAAAATGCTTTATCATTACAGTGGTTTTTTGGCGGTTAGTGGCTCTCATTATTGCAGATAGCGATACTACATGTCTAATTTCTGCCATATGCGTGTGTGTGAATTGACTTTCTTGACAAGCAACAGTCTGAGCTGTGCAAAGTAACTCCGTATGATATGCACGTTGTTTCTCATTTTTAGTGGTTCACACTTCCTATGGAACCACGGGAAATAATATCGTAATACGCTTGCAGTGCTGGCACGCCAACTGCAGTTTATGTGGCATGTGTGCGGCCCAATGTGACCACGCCCCTGCTCTTCTCTCTCTGTCTCTCTCTGTCTCTCTCCTCTCTCTCTCCTCTCTCTCTCTCTCTCTTTCTCCTCTCTCTCTCTCTGTCTCCTCTCTCTCTCTGTCTCTCTCTCTCTCTCTCTCTCCTCTCCTCTCTCTCTCTCTCTCTCTCTCTCTCTCTCTCTCTCTCTCTCTCATTCTTCCTTTCTCTTTCTCTTTCTTCATCCATCCATCCTTACCACCCACTTTATCTCCTACATCCATCCCTCCATCTCTCCATTATCTTCTCGTTCTCTCTCCTCCTCCCTCTTCAGCCATCCTTCGCTCTCTCCCTTTTCTCCCCCTTGCCACCCCCCCTTCAGTGCCCCTCCGAGCGCTGGGCCAGAGAGCGAACGAATCCCTTTTCTTAATCCACATCCTGTTGATAAGGGTAACCCTAGGGCCTGGGCTGTAGTATCCTACGTAATTTACTGTTAATTTGTTGGTAAAGGATTTAAAGGATTACTGATTGTGTGGCTGAGGAAAATGGTGCATTTGGATAAACTTTTTTTGGCGAAAGATTTTTAAGAATGATTAATCGCAGGTTGACAAGGATCCCGTCAGGACTGGTGATAACGTAACTCTAGACAAAAGTCATGTTAAACGAGTTAAGAGCCAGCGTCTGCCTTAGTGTTTGTTTGTATACAAGATAACAAAGCCTTCCTGTTAAACACATACACACACCATACACACTACACAATTACACACGCTACGCACACGCACAGGCATACACACTAATACACACAGAAAACACACTACACACACACACCACACGC
>NC_051395.1:18741720-18744220 GCF_015228065.2 Penaeus monodon | reverse complement strand
TTTGACGCGTTAGTTAGTGTCAACAGGCCCTCCAGTGTGCTGAGGCGCCGTGATGATAAAAAAGGTAGAAGAGAAACAAAGGGTGTAACTAACAAGAGGCAAAAATTTAGGAAGGGAGGGGGAGGATGAACACAGACTAAGAATGTAAAAGAAAAAGGGAGGCGAAATATGTATGCATGGGAGAGAGAGAGAGAGAGAGAGAGAGAGAGAGAGAGAGAGAGAGAGAGAGAGAGAGAGAGAGAGAGAGAGAGAGAGAGAGAGAGAGAGAGAGAGAGAGAGAGAGAAAATTGTTTTGATAGCAGTTGTAACATGCGTCATTTCCTGCATTCACATAAAATACCAAATAAATGAGTTTATGAAGGTTTAAAAAATGTTAAGGGTAGAGGACAAGAGACGGCCCCCCATGAAAAAATATATCAGAGGCCAAGAGACCTCCTCGAGACGTCCACTTTCTCAAGCTGAAGGAGGTCGCTGAAGGGACACGCTCGCCCGCCCTCAGCGCAGGCTCTCAGGTCGGCCTTCCACTGGACTCGGGCGAGTGCGGACTCGAGGACCTCCTCTTTGTGCCGCCCTTCCTCTTGCTCTCTCTCCTGGGCCTTCAATCTCCCGGGGCGCCTAATGCTTGCGCAATTCTCGCAAGGGAGGGCCTGCTCGGGGCGTTTCTCATGGCTTGCTTTAGGTCTTGGCGCCGGCGGGATGGTGATGGTTCTCGGGATGTGGCGATGCGAATATTACTAATCGTTTTTACGTTGTTAATGAAGATACGATGATGATAATTATTATTATGATAGTGGTGATGTTAATGGTAATGATATTCGTATATCCTATTTATTATTATTGTTGTTTCGTTGCTCTCACGAAAGGAAATATACAAAAAGTCTGAAGTACATACTCCTTGGCATTTCTTGACAAATAACCGTAATTGCAGATTGGAACTTCCCGCCATTTAGAATAAAAGTGAACGAACAACCGAGCTAGTGAAAACATTAAACGTCTACCAAGCAAAACAAAATAAAATCCACATCATGAGAGCATGAGGTCTATATTCAGTTATATTTCTTTATGATTGAAGTCTTTATCTACAGTTGCAGTTTTTCAAAATCAGGTCGCTGCCGATGACAATAAATTTGGGATAGTGATCTTTCGTATATTAATTGACCATAATTCTAGTACTTGATGTCATTTGTGTAAGTTGAGCATTTTGTTTCAATCTGACAATATCCGTGCAATACATGCACATAAAAATAAAAAAAGGAAAAAAAAACCTAAGATCCTTTTATATCTCCGAAGACTCCAGGGGGGAGTCGGATGGCCACGCCCTTCGTGTAACGTGAGATGTAATTATTATTTATATGCCACCTTGAAGAACCTTCCGCTCCCCGCCTTCGCTTTCCCCTCCTGTCACGCTGGAAACAGGAGCGAGTTCGACTGCGGCATTTTTCGGGGAGGATTCTTCCGTGGGCGGGCGATGTGTCATCTGCCGAGACTGGGGTTGACGGGGCAGGCGATCAGCTGGCGGGTGGGGGGGGGGGGGTTGTGCCGCGTCGAGTCACGTCCAAGGCTCGGAGATCATGTTGGAGGAGAGGCTGGGAGAGCAGGTGGCTTGGAGGCAGAGCGGGGGGAGGGGGTAGAGGGAAGGAGGAGCTTGCGGGGGAGGGGGGAAGACGTGACAGGGATGAGAGTGTCGTGGGGTTGAGGGAAGTCCGGCAGGTGGAGGTTTTAAGGAGAAAGGGAGGGAGGCGTCATGAGAGAGGGAAGAAGGACTTTTAAGACGCGGTGTTGTGACAAGGGAGCGCTCTCAGGAGGGGAGAAGGGTGAAGGATGGCGGGACGCTCTTAGGGTGTGGGAACATCCTGACGGAGGATAAAGGTGATGTGTGTCCGTGTGGGTGAGAGGAGTGTTGCGCTCTTAAGACCTGAATTTAAGGATGGCAAGAATGAGTAAACATGTCTGTTCTTCTTATGGCTTAGAATTTCGTCATAAATCTCCGGACGGTGATGTTTAGCCTTACTGGAGCGGAGGGGGGGGGTGTCCTTCTCGTTACAGTGTGTGCGGAGATGCAAGGACAGGGGAAATTCGGTCTGCCATATGTTTTGATGTGGCGAGTTAGCAGAAGGGTAGTAAAAGTAACTGGAATAAAGGAAAGACAGGAAAGAGGACCAAAGGAATAGATGTGAGAGGAAATAAAGAGAGGGAAAGGGGCATAAAAAGAACGGTAAGTTTAGGAAAGGGAGCACGGACGAAAAGGAAAGAGAAGAGACGAGTCGAAGTGAACTGAAGGAAACGAGAAGGGAGGAAAGGGGCAGATGAAAGGTAGCAGCAAGGGAAAGAGGCTGAGACGAGGAGGACTGGGGGAGGAGAGGACTCTTGTGACAAAGACAGGAAGGCAGGAAAAAGTCTCAGAAAGGAGAAACGGCCGGAGATTCCAAGGGAAGACGCCGGCACGACTTCTCTTTCATGCTGAAATGCGAGAATGCTGATATGTGCTTACGTCATGCTA
>NC_051395.1:18714220-18721720 GCF_015228065.2 Penaeus monodon | reverse complement strand
GCAGGCTGAGTATGAAATTGGGGAGAGAAAGAGGAGGGAGGGGAAGGGAAAAGGAGCAGAAGAGAGAGAGAGAGAGGAGAGAGAGAGAGGAGAGAGAGAGAGAGAGAGAGAGAGAGAGAGAGAGAGAGAGAGAGAGAGAGAGAGAGAGGAAGGGAGGGAGGGAGGGAGAGGCAGGCGGGGATATGGAGAAGGGTGCAGAGAGCGGGGGGGGGGGGGGGGTAAAGTAGGATGTTGTGAAAAAGGGAGACGAGTGAGGGATGAAGGTAGAGAGGATGAGAAGGATTGTGGGATGGAAGCAAGAGGATCACAGAGCATAAGCAGGTCCTATACAGAGGGGCGAAGGATAATCTCCGCGCATAAGGGTTGTTAGACAAATCAGGGGCCAGTGTTGTGCGACAGGCGCCCCTCACTCCATTATCCTCCTTGCCCCTAATTCGCTTTCCTCTTTCTCTTGCAGCGCCAGCGAGGGAGTGCCAGCCAAGGGATGCCAAGTCCCCTATCGCGGCGTCACTGACTTCCCAGCCAGACAACCGGGCCAGCTGTGCAAGCGAAATGTGATACTTGTCCGTGAAATGTGAATCTGTTCAGTGGTTCCTTCTGGCCAACAACGTTTCTAGTGTGTGCTGTCCCGCCCGACGCTCGCCGACTCTCAACGTTTGTGGTCTCCTGCCAAACACACCATGTGCTAAGGCCTGTTTTCCGGAGACTGTGTGTTTGAGTTTTAGAGAGAATAAAAGGACATTATTAAGAAAAAGGAGCAAAAACCGATAAGGAAATAGATAACAGATAGATAAAAAGAAAGAAAATACTGTTATTTGGTATTAAGTGTTTCTTACCATGTAATCATCGACGGAGGGTGCGCTGTCAAGAGTCCGTGAGAGAATCCTAAAGGAGTCCCACACGCATCAAGTAATCCCAGGTAAGTCTCCCAAATAAGGGCAGTTCATCTTACAAATCGTAAGTCGCGTGGTGGTGTCTAACAGGGCTTCAGTTGGGAAGTGAAGGACCAAGGGAAAAGTCAGGCTCTGTTCAGGCTTGGAACTGTATCGGCAGGATAGGTCGCTTAGATTGTGAAAACGCCATTAAGGTATTACACGGTAACAGGCGTTACAGGCACTCCTATTTAGCAAGGACTGAATGTTGCCCCACGTAAAGAAGAGGTAAGGACGCTAGATCACGCGGAGAATCCTCGCGCCCACACAGCGGATCCTGCACCACACACGGATCATCCAAGAACACATAGAGGAAGTCCCAGAGCACACACGGGGAATCTTAGAGAAGACACACTAGTCTCGGGCCATATTCAAGGTTCCCTCGGCATTTACGGGGATCTTGAACAGATGAGCCGGATTTGGAGCACCTAAGTTGAGGCTGTTGGTATTTTTGAAAGAAGAAATAGGTATACATGGGATACATGAAAAAGTAAAACCTGGGGTATACGGGGAATCGAATGAACCGGAGACGTTGGTGCAGGCGGGCCATCATAGGAACTCAGGGGGGACCGTAGGGCACTCATGGAAGTCAAATCAGGAACGCTTTAAGGGAGACGAGGGATTGCGGAAGCACAAGACGCAGCGCGTGGAAGAGTAAAAGAAAAATCGAGAACAAGCAAATAATCGGAAAAGGAGGTCAGTGTTAGAAGTAGGAAGAGAGAGAGAGAGAGAGAGAGAGAGAGAGAGAGAGAGAGAGAGAGAGAGAGAGAGAGAGAGAGAGAGAGAGAGAGAGAGAGAGAGAGAGAGAGTGTGTGTGAGAGAAAAGCGATAAAAAAGAGGCAATGGAGAAGAGGAGAGGAAAAAATATACCGTCTCGAGTTTGGCCGAGGTGAAACGCCGATAAAACACTCGAAAGATTATTTATACCTGAGGCGCGCGAGGTGGTGGAAGTGGAGACGGAGGTGGAGTTGGAAGTGGAGATAAAGGCAAAGGTGTAAGCGAGGAAGATGGAATCATAAGAGGCAACATTGACGAACGAATGACGACGGTAGAAAGGAAAGTGAAGGTGTTGAGAAGGAAAACAAAAAAAGAGGAGGGTAGTGGTTCCCAGCCTCGCCGTGCCCATTGAACGTTCGGTAAAACTTCCTGTCAACATGGGGACGGTGGGAACGTGTACAGAGGAAGGGAAGGCGAGTAGGAAGAGGAATAAAAGAGGCCAAAGGGCAGTACTCGGTGAATATGGGAGAAGAGATAGAGAAAGAAGAAATTAAGAATTTGTGTGGAGAAACAGCGTATATGGAAGATAGAAAATAAGATATAACAAATACTACACTGGAAAGAATAAGAACAGAGAAGAATAACGAAAAAGATGAAGATTTAACGCCAAAGATGTTGGGGAAAGGCGGGAGAGAAGATAAATTAGTCTGAATCAGAGGAAAGAAGGAAAGGCGTAGTCAAGGTAGTAAGTATAAAAAGGTGAGACTGAGTGGGAATTGCGAGGGCGGAAGAAGAGAGAGACTCAGAAGAATGAGAAGTAAGAGGTGGAAGGAGAAAAAAAAATGAGGAAGAGATTGTGAAAAAGACACTGGGAGGGGAAGGGGTAGAAATGTGACGGAAAAAGAAAAAGAAAGGTAGAAATGGAAGATGAAACAAGTTAAAGAAACGTAAGTGAAGGTTTGGAGACGAAAGGAGAGATGGAAGTATAAGTTAGAGAGAGAGTAATAACAATGATAACAATAATTATAGTAATGAAGAGGATGATAATGGTAATAAGGAAAATGAGTAACAGAAGAACGAAAAGAAGAAAAGCAAAACTTGGGGGTAGTAAAGGACAGGAAGGCCGGAGTAGGAAGGCCCTGCATGCATAATGGAGAACATTCCCAGGGACCGCAGATAAATATGGACGATGAAAGACAAACTGGTTAAAGAAAAGAATAAGTAGAAATATAGAAAAATAGGATGTCAAAAAAGAGGAGGAAGAGAGAAGGGTAAAGGCTGATGAGACTGTGAGTGAAGTCTCGAGAGAGATTAACGTGGGAGTGAGTGTGCTCGAGACTACATAATTGTGCGACGCGAGACGGAGGAGGCATCTCGAGAGCAGGCGTAGGGGAAGCGCAGGGGGAGGGCGGAGGGGAGAGAGAGGGGGGAAGAGGAAGAGGGAAGGAACAGCAGAAGAGGAGCGGGAGAAGGAGGGGGAGAAGAACATCGTGAGGGATTGAGAGAGATGGAAAAAGGAGTGAGGGTGATGTTGGTGAGAGAAAAAGAGAGAGAGGGAGGGGATTTAGGAGTGAAATGCGAGGAGAGGGAGGTAGAAGAGAAGAGACTGGAAGGGAGAGTGGGTGGGAAATGCAAATGACGGCTCTGAGTTCAACTACGTTTCGTATATAACGGACGGTTTTTCCCCCCCACGTTTAAGTTTGGAAATGTCAAAGTTGTAAGCTACGAGTGAAGTTGCGAGCCTTTTGTTCTTGTAGGAAAGGAGCTGCAGAGGCCCGTGACTCATTGTCCCCGGTGTTTCAGTGAAACGAAACGCGAGAAGCACAACATGAGCTAATCCTTGTCACGGCAGTCACGACTGCCCGAAGGGACGCGCAATAAAATCGTCATGACCGGGCCAGGAGTCGTCCCAGAACACTTCTCCTTTGAGACGACCTCCTCGTGCTCAAGTGGTCGTGAAGTCAAGAGTCGCATAATAACAAACTCGTTTTCGGTAAGCAAAGAACCCTGTTCCTACTGGTGACGAGGATGTCTTTAAAACTGCATTGCCAGCGCCACTGCACGCCGACCCCCCGCGCACGCAAGCTGCAGTTGTGGGCGGTGGGCACGTTGCTCCCCCCCCCCCCTTCTCTCTCTCTCTCTCTCTCTCTCTTTTTTTCTTTTCTTTTCTTTTTCTCTTTCTTTCTTCTCTCTCTCTTTTCTTTCTTTTTTCTTTCTTTCTTTCTTTCTCTTCTCTCCTCTCTCTCTGTCCGTCAGTCTGTCTCTCTCTCTCTCTTTTTTTTCTTTCTTTCTTTCTTCTTTTCTTTCTCCTTTTTCATTCTTTCTTTCTCCCTTTCTTTCTCTCTCTCTCTCTCTCTCTCTCTCTCTCTCTCTCTCTCTCTCTATCTCTCTCTCTCTCCTCTCCTCTCTCTCTCTCTCTCTCTCTCTCTCTCTCTCTATCTCTCTCTCTCCTCTCTCTCTCTCTCTCTCTCTCTCTCTCTCTCTCTCTCTCTCTCTCTCTCTCTCTCTCCTCTCTCTCTCTCTCTCTCTCTCTCTCTCTCTCTCTCTCTCTCTCTCTCTCTCTCTCTCTCTCTCTCTCTCTCCCCTCCTCCCTCCCTCCTCCCTCTCTCTCTCTCTCTCTCTCTCCTCTCTCCTCCTCTCTCCTCTCTCTCCTCTCTCTCCTCTCTCTCTCTCTCTCTCCTCGTCCCTTTCTCTCTCCTCGTCATCTCTCTCTCTCTCTCTCTCTCTCTCTCTCTCTCTCTCTCTCTCTCTCTCCTCTCTCTCTCTCTCTCCTCTCTCTCGTCGTCTCTCCCTCTCCTCGTCCCTCTCACTCCCCTCCCCCCTCTCCCTCTCCCTCCCTCCTCCCCCCTCCCTACCCTCCCTCCCTCCTCCTCCTCTCTCCTCTCTCCCTCTCTCTCTCTCTCTCTCTCTCTCTCTCTCTCTCTCTCTCTCTCTTTCTCCCTCTCCCATCTCCTCTCTCCCTCTCCCTCTCCTCTCCCTCTGTCCTTCCTCTGTCTCTGTGCTCGTCTCTGTCTCTGGGCTCTGTCCCCTGCTCGTCTCTGTCCTCTCGTCTCTCTCTCCTCTCTCTCTCTCTTCTCTCTCTCTCTCTCTCTCTCTCTCTCTCTCCTCATCCTCTCTCTCTCTCTTCTCTCTCTCTCTTTCTCTCTCGGTCGTGGAGTCGTGAATACCCTAATGAGCGGGAACGCGTCAGGTCGGGAAAGGTCGCACAGGTAAGGGAGGCAAGTTTAGGACGCAGCGACCAAGTGTGTATTCTAAAGATGTGTGGTGTGTGTGTGGAGGGGGGGGTGAACGGTTTGATGAACTGTGATTTTTTGGAGTCGGGAAATTTGCAAGCAGTGTCGTTAACGTATAACTAAAAGAGAGGTGTTAATATATAACTAGTATTCATTACTAGTGATTTACGGTGCTTTGAGACTAGAAGTAAAAATAAGTAGTCGGAATGCTTGTTTGTTTTTGGTTTGGAAGACGAATGTGCAGTATGTTAAAGGACAAACAAAGGACTAAATGTGCTTTTGATGCTATTAACTCGAAGTCTGATAGATGGGAGGGAACATGATTAGGTTTTAATAGACGTTAGCGAAGTTTCGACGCTCTTAAATTATTCATCCGGGTAAACAATTACTGGGTGCACGTATAGGCATAATTGCAAGGAACAGTTGGCAGACACAGAAATATGGAATCAAGTTGAAATGTCGAAACCTTTTGCTCTGCCGATGATGGAAACTTGAAAGTTGGTCACATGGGAAATTTTGAACGTTCCCTCGAAGGGAAACGGTGCGCCATTCCCTTGGCGTCACTTGTGACGTCGTTTATGACGGATGCGCGCACACACCTCCTACGTCACCGGCTTCTTTCCCGGATCCACGGGAAATCCGCTTGGAAACGGCGTGGAAAGAAATACCAAACCATAGATTTAGAAAAAGGCAAGAGTTCAGTGGTAGTGAGATCAGAGGCGGAGGAGAGGGACTGGGAAAGGAAGATGAGAGTGGGAGAATAGCGGGGGAGAAGGGGGAGGGAGAATGGGCAGAAAGAGACAGAGAGACAGGGGAAGGGAATAAACAGTAGAGAGAGTGATGTAGGAAACGAAAGAGATGCACAAGGCAGATGTAGAGGTATGAGAGAGAATAGAACAAAAATAGTAGTCGTACGTATTATCAGTAAAAGTAGCATTATCGGTAATGGTGATAGAAGAAAACGAGTTATGAAGCATATTTCATTTGTCGAATGATCAAGGTCAGGTGAAATATTCGCCGACCCGAGCCCCGTGGCACATCGTGTATAGGTCGGGTTCCGCGGTAGGACTGCACGGCAGCTCAGAAGAAAGTTTTGCCGCTCCATGCCACACGCATAAGCGGACACAGAAATAGCATATCGAGCAAGAAGCCCCCTCTCCCAAGCATGTCATGACCTGTGCTTTCAAGCAGAGTTTCCGCCTTGGAATTCCATTTCCTCGGAGGCTTCAAAAGACGCCCTCCAGCCGCGTCACCGGGAAAGGCTGCCTCGCGGGGCTGTCGCAGGCGGCGCCGCCATTATCACGGGGCGTGCGATCGAAAGTCATGAGAGACGTTTTTCATTTCACTTTTTGTATAATGTTGTTGCTGTTGCTGTTGCTCGTCGAATTACCACAAGCAGTTATGCTAGGTGAACTTAGCTTGCTATGGAACAGGTGTAATCACGTTTCCGGATCTGTGTTTGGGTGATAAGATTTGCACATTTTCGAATATAATCTGGAATGACCAGAGTGAATGAAAGTTGGAAATATGAGGACCAATTCGCATATACTTTCCGCGATGCGGCATACGGAGGTATATTTAGAAATGCCCTCCACACAACGCCAAGCTGCCCATACCCTCCCCACACCCCAGACGTCCCTCTCGTCCCTCGCCCACGCTCGCCCGCACCGCTTGACCTCTGACCTTGCAGGCGACTCTCATGGGAGATGTTCCACAGTGCCTTTGACCCTCTGCCATTTCCCTTGCAGTTACTTTGGTCTCCCCACGTGGGAATTTTGGGGTTTTGAGGAATGTAAAATGTATGATTATCACTATTTTTTTATTTGCACACACTCGTATCTATATAAGATTCCTTCATAAACATTACAAGTTAGGTGTAACACAAATAACCCGAACAATATTGACCCTCAATCTAAAAAAGTTGTGCAGATAGGCTGGCCACTTTCCTACCGAGGGCCCTGCAGACCAAACCGGAAAAGAAGACGGAAAGGCCGAAAGTCCCGGATAAGAGTATTGGCAAATCGCCCTTCGGTTGTACAGATGAGTAAGGGATCTGAGTACAGTGCGATTTAGTGAGGATCGAGTTAAGTTCCCTGATGGGGCCTTTTCGCACACCTGGGGGAGGCTGCATCCTGCTGCGTCGGGAGAAGGAGAAGGGGAGGAACGGAAATAGGGAGAGGCAAATCAAGAGGGAGAGAAGGAGAAAGATGGATGAAAAGAGGTATACAAAAAAAGGAGGGAGAAAAGGTGGGGAGAGGGAGAGAGGGGGGAGAGGGGGAGAGAGAGAGAGGGGGAGAGAGAGAAAGGGAAGGGGAGAAAGAGAGTGAGAGAGAGAAGGGGGAGAGAGAGAGAGAGAAAGAGAGAGAGAAGGGAGAGAGAGAGAGAGAGAAAAAGAAGAGAAGGGGGAAGAAGGGGAGAGAGAGAAGGGGAGAGAGAAAAAGAGAAAAAGGGGAGAGAGAAGAGGGGAGGAGAGAGAAAAGAGGAGAGAGAGAGAAGGAGGGAGAGAGAGAAGAGGAGAGAGAGAAGAGGGAGAGAGAGAGGGGGAGGGAGGGGGAGGGAGGGAAAAGGGAAATGGAGGGAGGTGATTCATGTTTTAAAGAATCATTCGATGTGATGAA
>NC_051395.1:18701857-18714120 GCF_015228065.2 Penaeus monodon | reverse complement strand
AAGTCACAAGGTTGTTAGCCCGCCCCCCCGGGGCCCCATTCCACTGGTTTCCCGTTTGCTGTAGGATCCTTGCCCCCGGCCACTGTCTTTTCGTGGCTGGCGGTGAAACTGGAAGGGCGCTGAAAGCACGGGGTGAATCTTCCTAAAGTTCACGGCTTATCTGTAGAACATCCCCAAAGTATCCTCGCACGAGAATGGTGGCGCCACATCCTTTCCACCAGCAGCCACGTCTGCCAAGTCATACACACTCTTAGCCATAGTCAGAGGCTGCCTCTGACAGTGGTAACGTGTCGGTCTCTCATCCGAGGGGTCGGCGGTTCGCGCAGTGCCCAGGCCCGAGAAGTTGCAGTTGTCGAGGTTACTGTTGTGGCTGGGCACCGCGGTGGGTAAGGACTAAGCTCAGTCGAGTCAACACCAGCTGCCACACTAATCGAGTCGGCATTAGTCGGCACAGGCCGGGCTCCCTTCGTAAGCATGCCCCGGGCATGGCTCAGCTTCGCATACCTGGCTTATCCTTATCCTTATCTGTCATAATCGCAAGGCATCGAGGAATTTGGATGGAATGAATTATGATATCATAGTCTAGGAATTCCGCTGTTGTCAATGTTCATCATGGCCCATGTACTATAGCAGTATGGTTTGTGTCATGGCTGTTAGCCTATCCACCGCCGTTCCGGCACCGACCTGTGTGTGTCGCCGAAGAGGTCGTGATGCCTTGCCCTTTGACTGGACGGCGCCCGTTCTGAGCGCGGTAAGTCTCGCGAGCGCGCCGGGTTGGTGATGGCGGCTGGTATGCGAAGTGATTGGATCAAAGGCCCGACGCACACCTTTTGGCTGGCCTCGAGCCTCTGGTGCGCTGGCAGTGAGTGACTCTCTGTTTGGTATTCTAAAAGGCAAAAATAAATCCTCTTGCATGACATTCATCCAAAGCTTTTGCAGGAAACGTTCTGCGACGGCCCGCTGCTCGGGGAAAAATCTCAGGATTGTTTATGAGAGCTTTTGAGAAGAACATCTTCATTTATGATTGATTTTCGCTTTCGTGGGCCTCGTGATGGGCGCGGCGTCTGCCCGTGAGAGCGAGTTGCTGGCGTAAACAGTGACGGCGGTTTACGGCGAGCTCAGCGTGGCTTGTGCAAGAGGCCAAGTCCGCTGTCATTTGTTTATCTGGAGCTGCAGGATGTCAGCGCCGTCGGGGAGCCACTGGCACATGACGTGGGTTAATGCAGGTGGTCTTTGTGGCTCATTTCGCGGGGGTGGGGGTGGGCGCGGCCGGGGACGTGTGTGTTTGTATGTGTGGGCGGGAGGGGGAGGCAGTATTCACGCCCACACCCATGTACGGACATACACACACCTATGTAATCGAGAGCTCACTTTCTCACCCTGTGCATGTGTTTATTTCTTATTACAAACAGTCACACACACACACACACACACGCACGCGCACACACACACACACACGCACACGCACACGCACACGCACACACACACACACACACACACACACACACACACACACACACACACACACACACACAGAAGCTTATTCCCAACACTTGAAACATCTTACCAAACACCTGCAGGAAAATGACGCCCAATGATCACTTAAAACTAATACCACAAAAGCCTTGAAAAAATACGATCTACTTTATCCTGAATACACATAATCCCACATATTTTTTGGCCACAAGATGCTGGCAAGCCCTCCTTGACCCTCGCAGGACAGGAAGTTGCATCGCCCCCCCCTTGCAAGGTTCACTGCGCCCCCCCTCACCCCTCCCCAACCCCCGTGCCACGTCCTCTGTATCCCTGCATTCGTATGTACACTTGTGCAGCCGGGGAGTGAGGGAGGAGAGAGAAAGAGAAAGAGATAGATGGAGAGAGAGAGAGAGATAAGGAGAGATTGTGTGTGAGAGAGAGAAGATGTGAAACAAATAAGGAGAAATGTGAGAGAGAGAAGGAGTGACGTGTGTACATCTAAGAGAGATAGAGAGAGAGAGAGTGATATATATATATATATATATATATATATATATATATATATATATATATATATATATATATATATATATAGAGAGAGAGAGAGAGAGAGAGAGAGAGAGAGAGAGAGAGAAAGTGAGTGAGAGAGATAGAGATAGAGAGAGATAGAGATAGAGAGATAGATAGATAGATAGATAGATAGATAGATAGATAGAGAGAGAGAGAGAGAGAGAGAGAGAGAGAGAGAGTGGACATGTAAGAAAGAGAGAGAGAGAGAGATGTTTATACATGTAAAAGAGAGAGAGAGAGAGAGAGAGAGAGAGAGAGAGAGAGAGAGAGGAGAGAGAGAGAGAGAGAGAGAGAGGACAGAGAGAGAGAGAGAGAGAGAGAGAGAGAGGAGGACAGGAGAGAGAGAGAGCGACAGAGAGAGAGAGAGGGGACGAGAGAGAGAGAGAGGGGGCAGAGAAAGAGAGAGAGAGGAAGAGAAGAAGAGAGAAGAGAAGGACGAGAAAAGAGGAGAGAGAGGACAGAGAAAGAGAGAAGAAGAGGAAGGGAGAGAGAGGAGAGAGGAGAGGAGAGAGAGAAAGGAGAAAGGGAGAGAGAGAGAGAGAGAGGAGAGAGAGGGAGGACAGAGAGAGAGAAGAGAGAGGGAGGACAGAGAGAAAGAGAGAGAGAGGGAGGACAGAGAGAAAGAGAGAGAGAGGGAGGACAGAGAGAAAGAGAGAGAGAGAGAGGACAGAGAGAGAGAGAGAGAGAGGGAGGACAGAGAGAGAGAGATAGATAGAGAGAGAGAGAGAGAGAGAGAGAGAGAGCGAGAGAGAGAAAGGAGAGAGAGAGAGAAGATGAGAGAGAGAGAGAGAGATAGAAGAAGAAGTAGAGGAAATAGATAGTAGAAGAGAGAAGAGAAGGAGGAGAGAGAAAGGAGAGAGGAGGAGAGAGAGGGGGAAAGAGGAGAGAGGGGAAGGAAAAGAGAGGGGGAGGAGAGGAAGAGGAGAGCCCACATACACGCACGCAGCATACACGCAGACGCATACACCACACACGCAACACACCACACACACACCCACACCCACACAACACACACCACACACAACACACACACACAACACACAACACCCAACACACACACAACACAACAAACAACAACCGATGGTCCAGTAGTAGTGCAGAACTGGCCCCTTGTGGCCCCGAGTTAAATTTCCCTCGCCGGGGCAGTCGTAAAATCCCTGCGCCCCGATGGGCTCGACCCCGAATTAGGGCGAGAAAAGACATTTTCACTTTGAGAGGTTGGGTTGCAGGTTCAGGGTCGTGGAAGGGTTTAGCGCGCCGAACCGCGGTTGATTGGAAGGGCATCCCCAATCAGGCAAGGGTGGCACTGCCAAATTACCTCTCAGTAGTAATTGAGAGAGGCCTATGTCCACACGCACGCACACGGGCGCACACACACACACACACGCACACGCACGCACGCATGCACGCACGCACGCACGCACGCACGCACGCACACACGCACGCACGCACGCACGCACGCACGCACGCACGCACGCACGCACGCACGCACGCACGCACACACCAAAACACACACACACCAACACACACACAACACACAACCCCACACCACACCACACAAACACACACACACACAACAATAATATATATAATATATCATATTATATAAATATATATATATATATTATATATATATATATATATAAAATTTTTAGCCGCGTGGTTAGACATGGACCCAAATTTAATTCCCCCTCGCGGCGGTCGTAAAAAAGTATGTAATATTAAAAATATATAATATATAATATATATATATAATAATTATATATATATATAATTTTAAAATATAAATATATATATTTTTTTTTTTTTATTAAAATTTAATTTTTTTTAATTTATTTATTTATTTATTTTATTTAGTATGTATGTATGATGTATTTTGTATGAGTATGTAGTATTAATGTATGTATGTATGTAGAGTAGTATTATTTTAATCCGCCTCGAAAAATCCATGTGAGGCCAGAGTTGTTTTTTGAATGCGTCTGCGGCATCCATTAACCGTGATGATAGCGATGGACTGCCAACAGACGCGTGCTGTATCCTTTTCGTCGGGAATGGTCTTTCATGTATTATACACATTTACCTAGGAAATATCAACGGGTTTGGGCGCTGTGCTTGTGAATGCGCGTGTGCGCATCGCATTAACAGTTGCAGTGTTTTATATGTAAACGCTTCCGGGCCGTGCTAGTCTGAAATTGAATGCATGCAACTTTGATGAAGAGGCTAAGCCTGGCAGCGTGCGTGAACGAAGGCAACTTCTTCCCCAGACGCGATTGCCAGTTGACTTCTCGTGTAATTTAGTGAGGCAACTCCCTGCCGGAACACTTTCTGCGCCCCTGCAAGCAGTCTGTGCTCTGCCTGTGGAAAATCATAAACCATAAAGTCTGGAACACAGTTAAGGCATTCCATCTCTGTATTGCTGGCTACCTTTGATAGCTAGATGCAGCACGTTACGGTGCTTTGCTATATAGACCTTGCTTTGCATTACCTCATGCACACGGCCTCCTTCCGATGGAAGCACGAAAAGGCATAACGAAGTGTATGGCGGTTCAGCGTCGCGACTGGTTTAGCGCTGTTTAGTAACAGAATAATTATGGCGTGCGCTGGTAAGTGAATGATTGCTTAATTGAGATTAATGGCATGATACCACGAGTCGGGCGCTACTGCTGCCAGCGCGGAAAGTAGGAGAGAATGAACACCCTGGAACCAGCCGCCTTCCCGCGCTCGACACTAAGGCCGTGGAATCTGCATGGCCAGTGGGTTAACCGAGGCAAGCGATTCGAGGGGATCTTGTTGCGGGAATGAACGACGAGAGACCGAGTGGGCGAGAGAGGGAGAAGGAAGGGAAATATAAAAGAGAGAGGGGGGGGGGCAGGCAGGCAGGCAGGCAGGCAGGCAGGCAGGCAGGCAGGCAGGCAGGCAGGCAGGCAGGCAGGCAGGCAGGCAGGCAGGCAGGCAGGCAGGGAAGGAGGCAGAGAGATAGAGAGAGAAAGGCAGAGAGATAGAGAGAGAAAGGCAGAGAGATAGAGAGAGAAAGGCAGAGAGATAGAGAGAGAAAGGCAGAGAGATAGAGAGAGAGGCAGAGAGATAGAGAGAGAAAGGCAGAGAGAGAGAGAGAGAGAGAGAGAGAAGGCAGAGAGAGAGAGAAGAAAAGAGGAGAGAATGAGAGAGAGAAAGGCAGAGAGATAGAGAGAGAGAGAGAGAGAAGGAGAGAGAGAGAGAGAGAGACGAGCACGAGAGAGAGAGAGAGAGGAGAGAGAGAGAAGGAGGAGAGAGAAAAAGAGAGAGAGAGAGAGAGAGAGAGAGAGGAGGAGCGAGAGAGAAGAGAGGAGCGAGAGAGAGAGAGAGAGAGAGGAGAGAGAGAGAGAGAGAAGAGAGAGAGAGAGAGAGAGAAGAGGCGAGAGAGAGAGAGAGAGAGAGAGGCGAGAGAGAGAGAAGAAGAGGCGAGAGAGAGAGAGAAGAAGAGGCAGAGAGAGAGAGAAAGGCAGAGAGAGAGAGAGAAGGCAGAGAAGAGAGAGAGAGAGGGGGGGAGGGCAGACAGAGAGACAGAGAGAGCGAGGAGAGAAAAGGGGGAGAGAGCGAGAGAAAGAGAGAGCGAGAGAAAGAGAGAGCGAGAGAAAGAGAGAGCGAGAGAAAGAGAGAGCGAGAGAAAGAGAGAGCGAGAGAAAGAGAGAGCGAGAGAGAGAGAGAGAGAGAGAGAGAGAGAGAGAGAGAGAGAGGGGAATAAACGAAGGAGAGAGAATCCTATATTCATAGCCGGGAGTCTCAGATACCGCAGTTGCAGACGCGTCTGAAATAACCGGGTAATAAGAAGGGAAAACATAGAAATGGGGAAAATCAATTCCGCTGCGGCAGGTGAGGCGGAGGGCCGGGCTGCCCCTCGAGAGGGAGGTCGAACAGTAGCCTTCGAGGAAGGCTGTGCTGAGACTTGGCTCTGAAGGGCGTCATCAAAAGAGTACTACCGAACCCCGGCCCTTTTGCAAGGATACATTCATTTTATCTGCTAGACTGTCTGCTGAGGAGCAAAATTCCTGCTGCCCGTTTGGTCTGGTCTAACTTCCCGCGAGCATCCTAACAGAACATATTCTGAGTTCAAGACAAGTCGGCAAACTGTAGCCGGCAGAAGGTAAGAAGGAATGTAAGCTGGGAAGGCCGCGGGTGTCACTGCCATGATGGACGGACTCGTGGCACCGTTGTCATGTGCCCACCGGGAGGCCGGATATTACTGTCCGAGGGAAATACCGGAGGGTCGAACCGGGACCGGCCGCGGGCGGACCCAGGGCGCCGATAGCGGGACAGTCGATGGTCTCCGTTCTCTTCGCTCTCTTGACTTCTTTCGTTGGCGAAGGCTTAGCGCTTGCTTTCCTCCGAAGACTAGCATCTCATTTTGCGGGATTTGCATGGTGCTGCATTGGAAGGAAGGTCAGGTGAGCTCAAAGGGCAGGGAGAGAGAGGTCAGGTCGTGGGGAAGGGACGGGAGGGCATAGAATTGATGGGAATGGATGGCGGAGTGACTCGGTGAAATACCTAGAATTCACGCAAAACGGAAACGCCAGTTTTATTTTGCCATTCAGGATAAATTCATTCCTGTGCGCACAGGAATTTTTATGACCAGAAATATCAAGCAGACACATCTGTTTCCTTTGCATTGTAAAGCGCGTGAAACTTCAGTCGCAGAGACGTCGGTGCCTCGTGAAAGCCATGACTTCCCTTTAAGTGCATAATGGATTTGTTTAGCGAGTTGAGGTTTTCCGCTCCGTTAATACTTTCTCTTCTCGCTCCGTATGCTTCTCTCGCCTTTTAGTCGTCTCTCTCTCTCTCTCTCTCTCTCTCTCTCTCTCTCTCTCTCTCTCTCTCTCTCTCTCTCTCTCTCTCTCTCTCTCTCTCTCTCTCTCTCTCTCTCTCTCTCTCTCTCTCTCTCTCTCTCTCTCTCTCTCTCTCTCTCTCTCTCTCTGCCCTTCCTTTCTCTCTCTTTCTCTCTTCGCTTTGCTATCAGTTTTATTCTGTATAGGTTGTCTGAAACGCAGAATACGTCAAATATGAAATGGTCATTTCGCGTGCTGCAACATCTCTTATTATTATGATTTTCTTTATCCAGACTGTCACTTTGCCTTTTGCGGAGTTAAAGACCTGAATCGTTTCGCAGCGACTGTAATCTTGGCCAAGATGAGGTCTGGGAAAGCGCATTCCGTGCATGACCGAAAGCCTTCCCCTCGAACGACACTCCTTGAAGGGAGCGCGCGCCTTTCACTGTTCTAAAATCATTCCGACAGTTTCAGTGTTCATTTATCTTTCGTTCTTGTGTTATTTATGTCAGCCATGTTGTCTCATTTATATACTCTAGGGCGGATATTTCTTTCCTGCTTGTCATGCTGGCATAAAGCAGACAGTGACCGTAAGCCCGCGGTCCATCTCGGAAACAGCGCAGATCTTTTCACTGGAAATTCTTGAGTCATTTCTGATTATGACCTGTCACGTGTTTGTGGGAGAGCGAGGTTTTGGTAAAAACTATTAATATTTTTTCCCTAGATGTATGTAGCAATTGTGTGTGTGTGTGTGTGTGTGTGTGTGTGTGTGTGTGTGTGTGTGTGTGTGTGTGTGTGTGTGTGTGAGAGAGAGAGAGAGAGAAGAGAGAGAGAGAGAGAGAGAGAGAGAGAGAGAGAGAGAGAGAGAGAGAGAGAGAGAGAGAGAGAGAGAGAGAGAGTCTTTGTGCCACCGACTGGAATCCTGGCAGTGTGTAACAATAAATCTTGTGTTGTCAGGTTCGGTCGCGCCACCCTTCTCGTCTCCAGGATGGGTGACGGCAGCAGCTCCCGCCCCCTCAAGATCACCGTGGTGGGTGACGGCACCGTAGGCAAGACCTGCCTCCTCATCTCCTACACGTCGGGGGAGTTCCCTGTGGTGAGTGCCGACGGCAGCACGCTCGGACCTTTTCTTCATTTTCATTTCCTCCTCCTCCTCCTCCTCCTCCTCCTACTACTACTACTACTACTACTACTACTACTACTACTACTACTACTACTACTATTACTACTACTACTGTTAGTACTACTACTATTAGTACTACTACTACTATTACTACTACTACTACTACTACTACTACAACAACAACAACAACAAACAACAACAAGTACTACTACTACTATTAGTACTACTACTACTACTACTACTACTACTACTACTACTACTACTATTACTACTACTATTACTACTACTACAACAACAGCAACTTCTGCTACCACCACCACCACCACCACCAACAACAACAACAACAACAACAACAACAACACTGATGCTTCTATTGTTGTTGCAACTGGTGGTTGCAATTTTTTTTTCATTAGAAATATTATTATTACTATTATTACTAATGGTATTTTGAATTTTAACTTAATAATCATCGTTATTCCGTCATTGTCAGCATCATCATCACCATTGTCATTATCTTGTTATCGTTGTCGTCACCGTCATCGTCATCGCCATCGTCATCATCATTATCATCATCATTATCATCACCATGAACATAAACAAAACCATGACCACCCCCATCACCACCACCACCACGAACAACAGTTTCACCACCACCACATCACCACCACCGCCACCACCATAATCACCAAATTTATCATAATTTTTCTTACCATATCATTGTCATTACCTGCCATCGCATTCAAATGTCAAAAGAAGATAAAACGATAGTAAATATACCTTAGGCAAACAACAAGCAGTCCACAATTTCGTAATGAGAAATGATCAAGCCAGTCAGTGAAAGGACTACTCTGGCGCAACGAGTCCCACGTTCTCTTCAGGAAAGATGTCGCTCATCTCTGCCCGGGGACGAATGGGCAGGGCAATGGGCGGTCTGTCACGTGGACTTTTTATATGATGTGTTTGTGTGTGTGGGGGTGGGGGGGGGTAAGTGTGGGTGTGTGTGCACTAATATGTAGTCACACTATAATTAACGAAGAAAAAATGTCTCTTCGTCATAGGAATATGTGCCAACAGTGTTCGACAACTATGCAGGTTCTCACACAGTAGAGGGGCGATCCTATGCTATGACGTTGTGGGACACAGCAGGACAGGAAGAGTACGAGAGATTGCGTCCGCTGTCTTATCCCGGGGTAAGGTTAATTATCCTGTTGTTATTCATTTACAGTTCTACAAAAGAATCAAACATTTTCAGTTAAAGTTTAGAGCAACCTGTATGTATACATCGTGCATATTAGTTTCGTTTTCGTATTTTAAATATTGAGCTATTATTTGAGAGATCAAAATTTCAAATCCCATGTAAATAGTAGCTAAATTTTACGCAATTTTTTCAGAAGAAACTTATTGATACTTTCAAGTTAACCTGAAACTACTTTTAAATTTATGTATGTTTTGGAAAAAATCCAAAGACAAGACTTGCAGAAACACTCATTGATATATATTGATGTTTAATGCCCTTGCTTGCCCAACAGACACATGTGTTCATAGTGTGCTTTGCGCTTGACAATCGTGCCAGTTTTGAGAATGTATCATCGAAGTGGCTACCAGAGTTAAAGCAACATTGCCCAAAAGCACCAGTGGTCCTTGTTGGTGAGTTTTTCAGCGTTTCTCATCTTGCATTATTAAACCAGCCTGTAAGACTTTTATACTCTTATCATTTATGATATTTGAAACTTATAATTGTCAATGTTCCTGTAAAATTGAAGTAATGTGTTGACTTGTATTTTAGCATGAGCATTATGTATAAATAATATATATTTTTGATAGGTACCAAAAAGGATGTGAGGAACCTGAATGTGCTGAGCCCAAGAGATGGGAAGAAGCTTTGCAAGAAATGCAGCCTCTCCAAGTATGTAGAGTGCTCTGCAAAGACACAGGAAGGAGTGCAAGATGTCTTCACATATGCAACAATGGCTGCTGTAGGTTTAACACCAAGGCAACGACCCTGTGTTATTATGTAGTATCAGCTCTATAATTATTGTTAAAAAACTGCTGCCAACTCAGAGTAGGGCAGGCAAATAATGTATCTGACATGTTTTTGTAGATGATATTGTTCAGAAATCGTGAACATCGCTTGTTAATTATAACAATACTCAATTCAGGTTTTTCTTTCTGATACATTGGAGTTCAGTATTCACAAAAAAGCATGAAGAAAATTATGTATATTTTCAGGTGACAAAATGTTGAATATTTTGTAAAAAATGGATGTACAAAAGACAGATAGAAAAGAAAGTTTATGGATTTATTACCATTTGTATATTTACTTGTTATTAGCAAATTTATAAAACAATTTGATATAATGGAAAATATACTCCTAATTGTTCACTGCATTATGATTCAGTGTTTAAAGCCTACAAGTTCCAAAGGTTTTTGTTTGTTTGTTAATTATTTTTAATGTTTTGTGAGAAGTTAATTATCAATAGGTTAGTCTGGAGGTAAATAAGCCTTATTTAAGTATGATAAGAACTTGGTTAAGAATGTTTACAGTTGTTATAAATGGAAATACAGAAATACATAAATTGCTTTTTTATTGGTCACAGCATTTTTTACAAATGAGTGTTGCTTTTTTATCATAATAAAATTGTAGAAGGGTTTCACTGGTTCTTCATAGGTTACTTTCTATGTTTACTGTCATATGGATTAAAGACTAATTGCATTCATGCTTTGATAACCTCAGAAGTTACCAAGACTAATTATATGTCTTCTATATGAATTTTCTGTTGTTTATATTTAGATAATGGAAAATAAAGAATTCAAAAGTATACATATGTATCTTAGATGTGTGTCAGAGCAACATCAGTTCAGCAACTTTGGAGAAATGGCTAGGTAAAGTAAAGGTGGCCAAATGTTCTTTTAGAACTAAATTATTTATTCATTTTAGAAACATAGAAAATATAAGTGGTAGTAGTTACTTTTTCTTTTCATGCCAGAGTAGACAGAAGTAGGACTGGGAAAATATGCAGTGCATATACAGTTTTTTAGTGGTAGCAAAGGGGACCAAATGTATATGATATGATAAACAATGTAAATTTTGTTTTGCATTTGAAAAGACAAGCTATATATTTATTATCTATTAGATGTAAGAAAAATAGTCACATAATTGGTATGTTTCCAAACTTAATACAATTATAAAAATAAAAAAAAAAACAGAATTTTGCTTTACTGAGACTAAAGCATATGCATACTTTTAGCTAATGGCCTTGATTCAGGTGATGCCTTTAGAGCATTATAAAATACCCATTTCATTAACACTGCACCTGGAGAGTAGATTAGTGTAGCTTTGGCATTACTTTTTGAAGAGATTAGAATATATATATTATATATATAGAAAAAGAATGTCACTGATGTAAATTTTACCAATTAATTTAGGTATTTAGATGTAACAGGTCATATTATATCAGTTACCAAGGTCATGCTAATGGAAAAATTCAAAATTCTTATGTACGTACTTCCACTGATGTGATAAATATGTTATGCAGTCAAAGAAAAAAGTCAGGCTGTTATTGCTTTCTTGTAATAGAAATGCATTTTTTAACATACAAACAGGTTATTGAAATGCTTTTGTTGGTCTCTTGGATAAACAAATACTATTCATCAGGACAGTGGAAACACAATAGTGCCTTATCACAATTTATATATTAATTTACATTTTAATTCAGTAGCCTAGTTCTCTTCCATTTAGTCAGCTCTAATATGTATAATTGTTATATGGGTGCAACTGCTAAAATTTGGTTCAGTAATTAATAAAAAGTTGTTCATAAATGTGGCTCTCTCCTATCAGTTCAAATAATTAGAGTTAACAGATAGTATTTTGATTAACAAGAAGTATACTGATAAAGTATGCATGATAAGATTATGTGAGTTTGCTTCTCAGAAATGCAAACAGCAGTGTGTTTATTTACAGATGAAATACTTAGTAACTGAAATATGTTAATAGTTAATTATTTATCTATTATCCATTTCATCAATTTTGAATTAGAAAATAAATACATAGATAAATAGTGAATGGAAAAAACAAATAAATTAATCAAGAAATATATAAATAACCATACCCGCAGGCACACCTATTTATACATTATATGATGGAAAAGCTAAATTAAAAAGTAATGGGAAGACAAGATGATAGTTTTAAATTAAAACTAAATATCTTTGTCAGGTTTAGAAGAATACTTCCTCCTCCTCCTCAAATAACAATGTAAAATCAAATCTGATATGGCATTGTCATTTGAACTTTG
>NC_051395.1:18694357-18696857 GCF_015228065.2 Penaeus monodon | reverse complement strand
AAGACTGACAATATAATATTGCAATTGATAAGTGGATGCATGAACTCTACTTCAACTGCATCGAAATAGCATTCCATGAGATTTTTGTTGTCTTGAGTTGAGTATAATGTGCCTGCAACTGGAAATGACATGTTGGTGAGGTTGTGATATTGATGGAACTATGCATTGGCTTGTGCTACAAAACTTGTGTTGTGTTATACCATCATCACTAATGTAAATTTGAGACAAAACAACAAATATTAATATATATATTTATACATATATATATATTATATATCTATATTTATGTAATCATTAACAGATAATCATGCATATAACAGCCAAATTAATACATGAACTTTTCAGTGGAATAATAATCTCTTAAGCATTCTAATATCATCCATATATGTTGTATATACATTATGGTGATTAATAACTGCAATCATTGTCATATCTTATAAAAAGTGAAGCAAATGATTATGAGTAAATTAGTATATCAATAATGCATGGAGTTTATCAAACATTACAAAACCTTTATGTTGATTGTTGATTGATATAATAGTAAAACATCAAATTTCAAATAAGTTTGTGTATATATATTATATATGTTATTATTATATTATATAAAATATGTATATAAGTATGAAGACATAAACAACAAATATGAAATATATATATATTTACACATTAGTATAATATATGTCGTAGATCGGTGTAGTGTGTGTGTGTGTGTGTGTTGTGTGTGTGTGTGTGTGTGTGTGTGTGTGTGTGGTTTGTGTGTGTAGCGCGTGTGCCGTTGTAGTATGTGTATAACAACAAATGAATAATATGCATTACTACAAAAAAGATAACATATATATATATATATATATATTTACACAAATATGCATATAATATATCATCAAATATATATAAGTAATTTCTACATATTAGAGCATTGATATAATGTACACAGTACAGTATACACATATAAATAAGCTATTTATATATATATATAATCCGATATGTGTTATTAATGTATTAACATATAAGATAGAGAATGTAAAGATTGGAGATTAGTGCATGTTTAATGTAGAAATGGTATGTGTATTATTTTATAAAATGTTGTTAAATTAAGTATTATAGTATATATAGTAGTGTTAGTTGATATATAATGTGAATATGTGTTATGTATGAGTATTATGTATGTACCATGTATGTATGTAGATATGTAAAACTATATATATATTATATAAATATATAATTTATATATCACTTATAATGTATAAATACTGTATATGTATGATATATATATGATATATATTATAAATATATATAATATAATATATATAATATAAATATATATATTACATATATTATAACAACATTAGTCATGAAATTTATAATACATAAACATATACTGTATACATCATATAATGCATTAGTTATGACATTATAATGTTACAATGTCATGTGTTACGCGTAATGTGATGGTATGATGTAGTTTGGTGTCTGATTGATGTATGTATTTGGTGTTATGATATAGATATCATTCTTGTAATTTATATGTAAAAATAGATATAATAAAAAAATAATATATATAGTAATATTTTTTTTTAGCAATTGCACTGTAAAATGCAAAAAAATATGTCTATTAATTTTATGAAATTACTTAAAATTATTTTATAATTCATATTTATGAGATATAATGTATTATTGTATTTATTTAATTAAATTTAATATAAATAATATAAATTAAATATATCATCAATATAAACAAACGTATTAAACACAAATTACACAAAATTAGTTAAATCAATATCTATCTGAGGTATGTATGGCATGTTTTGGGTTTTTGTTTTTTTTTTTTTTATTTTTTTGTGTTTTTAACTGTGTTTTTGTACACCATGCACATACTGCCAGAACACCAAATACCATATTTAAAATTACAGCAAGCACTACATAACAATACTCAGGAATCCTGAATTCTTCAAGTTTTTTATTCAATATTGTATGGGAGTAATACTATCTAAGCCATATGGATCACAATTAATGTACAACTGTCATGTGTTTCACTGCTTTAATGGACAGTAGATGCCATGAAGGTATTTGGTGATCTGACACAGGTCATTATCTTGGATGGTACCTGCAATATAGAAAACAATTCTAGTACACTGGTCATTAAATAGAAAAGTCATATCTGAGAACTAATTTGTATTTCATTTTTCCATAATCAACAAACAGCGTGAAGCTTTGCTTATATGCAATCAATGTAATAATTTATTTCTTGTAAGTTTTACTTTTATGAGGAAATTAAGGTCAAGAATTTATTACAGCCCAATATTTCTCAACCCTTGCTTCTAATCACTTAATAACTTCTGTGTACACGCAAGAAAAAAATTACTTTGCTCACTAGATACAAAAAATAATAAAAAAAACTGTTGAGAAATACTGCATCAGTATATTATAGACCTGCATTCAACATTTTACTGAGATAAATAATGAGCACATATGTGAATTGAATAATAAAGTACATATGAGG
>NC_051395.1:18684357-18686857 GCF_015228065.2 Penaeus monodon | reverse complement strand
AAGAGTAAATTATCTTTTAAACCTTTCTATATCCATTTCAAAAAAAGTATACATATACCAATTCTATTCTGCCTCTTTAAATTAGAATATAATGAACAGATTGCCACAAAAAGCAGTTAAATATCATCAACACTTCTTATCAAGTAAAGTAATAAAAAAGCTAGCATAAACACAACGAATGTAAAGAGAGAGATGTGAACACTGAAATCCACAATACATCACATAAAGCAGAATTCAATCACTCTTCTGGCTGCTGAACAAAAAATATCGTTTTGTTAACCTTAGTGGTTTAAAATTCCTTCAGGGAGGGGAGGGGGAATCAAATACATGTCTAAGCCTTTTAACAGGGAATGTCTTATATTAAATGTATATAATAAAATGAATATCATATACCATATCAATCATCAATATCCTCTTGATGGTAGAAAACAAACAGAAAACAGGTGCACTGCTCGACAGTGAACAAAATTTGTGTGAGGCAAATGTAATGTTTGACTGCATATAGTAATGTATCAATGGCAATGAATAACTAGAAATATCAGCGTGCATGGACACACTAAAACAGTTATAGAACATAACACAATCCTATATGAAAGGTTAATGGGAAAGAGCATCAGTCATCTTTCTAAAAACAATACATGCCTTCTCTGACATTATCCTTCTTTTTAGTACATTGCAATCAACCCACTGCTGTCGGGCAGTCACACTATCTATTGTTTTCTTATCTGTTTTTTTGCACATATACCGTTACAAAAGTGATCAAAAACCATCGAACCAATAAGTAGGCTTATGTGATCAAACCTGTTTTCCCTTTTCCATGAATTATCAGAAGAGTTTTTTTTTAACCCTTTCCCGACGGGTAGTATTCATAGTGGCCCGGGCCCCGCTGCCGGGGGTTTATATCGTCGCCCTGGCATGCGCGACCACTCATGCCAAATACCAGCATCCCATGCCGTTTCTTCGTAATACTAAGAAGATATGTTGTATTTTCACTTTTCATTATTTTCTAAAGTATTTACTTGCCAAACTTCCTGATATATCGAGACTGAAGGGTATTTTTGTTGTTATATAGACTCCATAGTTGATTATTATTCAGTCTATAGTCTGAATAAAATAAGCAGTGTGTGGCATCATGGAGTTGAAATCGCCGGTTTGTTGCATTTTTTTTTTTTGCATAGTAAAAATGAGTGTGTTAAAAACGACTTAATCACACTTTCACTGGCAGAAGAATAATATTTTGCCGTGACTGTCACAAAAAATAACTCATGGCATGTCCATACATACACCATGGCATGTACATACATGCCCCCGGCAGATAGTCCCGCCATGCCATGGCATGTGCGCACATGCCACGCGTCAGGAATGGGTTAAATGACATTAACCCAACAATAATGCACATCTCACAAGTGAGAAAGCAAGAACACAGGTGAGACACTTGAGTTCTTGACTCATACTCCAATTGGGTTGGGAACCCATAGCGCATGCCTATTATTGCTGTTGATTACCATAGTGTTATTAACAATAATAAAAGAAAAAGAAAAAAGGCAAAGGGTAAACAAATGAGATAGATAGGACAAGTAATCGACTCCTTGGTGATTAAGCGCTTGTGGAGCCCTCTATGTGTAAGGACAATTAATAATAATAATAATAAGCAACATGGTGGACATGGCATGTATTCTTGACATCCTGGCATCATCGGATTACTGTTAACACAAAAATCAGCAAATTTCATTTTCTGTCACAGACGAGACTTCATTGTTTTCTGATAATTGAAACTTGTATATGCACACATATTCAATACATTTCTATATAAGTCACACTGAAATCTACCCAGCACTGATTATGGAACATAGCAAAGCAATAATAAAAAAAGTAAAGTAGGGACTTTGCATCAAAGCATCTTTACTGCTTTTCATAGGTAATTCAGAACATTCAGAGAATTTTTAAACAAGATGAAAATCAGGGGTAAATAAAAATAAGAGTACTCTTAACATTAATACAAGAAGGGGTGGGGGATTATGTAAAAAAAAATCTATTTCAGAAGATTTAATTAAATCTATGCTATATTCCCATACTATAGTACTGACCTTGGACTTCTGCATATTTTTTGCCTTTACAGGAATGCCAATTATTATGTTCTCTCCTGAGTTTGAAAACAACACAGATTCTAAGGGAAATCACAAAGGTAAGATAATGAAGTCTACATTTCATGAATGCACAATTACAATATATGTTGAATGGAACTAATTATTTCCCATGTAAAGCTTCAAGTATTCAAATATCTTTATATTGTTTCTTTTTTTCTGATTTTAGGCATAGATATATATAAACCATAGTAAAATCAATAAAAACAAAATGGAAATTAATCATCAGCACTTCTAAATACGTTTTTCTTTGATATTAATTACACATAATGTAGCAGCATAATTCTACTCTCATGTGCTCTACGATCACAGACAGAACACAGTTCTATTCTATGCTACTTTACACTCAGTGCTGA
>NC_051395.1:18676857-18679357 GCF_015228065.2 Penaeus monodon | reverse complement strand
TATCTGAGCTCAGTCAGAACAAATATTCAGACTAATTTCCAATATCAACACATGAAATCTTAAGGCCCTATCACAAAAGAATGTTTTTCATCATCTTTTGCATGTGCAATATCTTCCAGTATGAAAAATGTTGCAACTGTTTTCATTTGACTTATTTCCATCTTGACTTTGAGCTATGGAGGCCCTGTGCAACTAGATTCATTTTACAGATATAGTAACCCCTTCAATCCAAAAGATGTAATCATGTCATGAAAAAATTTGGCTGCGGGCAAAATTGCCGTCATGAGCATTTCGGTTGAAGGCTGGGGTGACAGGAAAGACTCGCCATGAGTATACAAACTTCTTGGGTGGTTGATTAGACTCATTTGGTGAGTTTGCATTATTCCCATCGACAAATGAGTGGATGCAACATCTGTAAGCTATGACTGGAAGAGCACCAGCTCCATGGAGGACACAATTTCCATGCTCAACATTGTATTTCTGGTCCCAAGACTGAAGATGCAGGTTGTATTACAGAAAATTTAATATTACATTAAAGAGAAAGAGAAAGAGAGAGAGAGAGAGAGAGAGAGAGAGAGAGAGAGAGAGAGAGAGAGAGAGAGAGAGAGAGAGAGAGAGAGAGAGAGAGAGAAATAACAAAATAAATATTTTTCTTTTTCTTGCACTGAGTTGTAGACTACCTACAGAGATGATATGGAATTTATGCAAAGAAAACAGTCTATTACCATTTGGATAACTGGAAAATGGCAAAAAAAAAAAAAAAAGAAGCTTATACATAAAAAGAGGAAATAACATTGTAAAAATAAGGCATCCAGTCTTTTCACCATGCACATGTATTCGCATGCCCCCAGCCTACAATGCCATGCAAGCAACAGAGAAGCCGCTCACATAAGCCTAATGCCCGGATTTTTGGTCACGTGATTGCTGTAACATAACCGGATCCATGGAAGTTTGTGTACCCATAACCTATCATTACAGAATGTCTCCTTTAACAATAGAGTTCTCTCGTCTATATAATATAGGGAATTCCTGTGATTTGTTGTCAATATGTATCAGAAACGTAAGATGGCTAGCAATGAACAATATCCTATAGAAATGCATTATAAAAGGTGTAATGTGGACCAGGGTTCTAATATCTACTCAGAGTAATACCTACATTCGTATCTGAGACGGGTAGTATTCATAGTGGCCCGGGCCTCGCTGCCGGGGGCTTATATCCTCGCCCTAGCATGCGCGACCACTCATGCCAAATACCAGCATCCCATGCCATTTCTTCGTAATACTACGAAGATATGTTGTATTTTTACTTTTCATTATTTTTTAAAGTCTCTACTTGCCATACTTCCTGATAAATCGAGACTGAAGGGTATTTTTATTGTTATATATACTCCATAGTTGATAATTATTCAGTCTATAGTCTGAATAAAATAAGCAGTGTGCAGCATCATGGAGTTGAAATTGTCGGTTTGTTGCATTTTTTTTGTTAAAAACGACTTAATCACACTTTCAGTGGCAGAAAAATAATATTTTGCTGTGATTGTAACAAAAAATAACTCATGGCATGTCCATACATACACCATGGCATGTACATACATGCCCCCAGCAGATAGTCCCTCCATGCCATGGCATGTGCGTACATGCCACTTGTCGGGAATGGGTTAATACAAAAGAGAAATGCAAAAGTTGAATATTATGAAAAAGCAGGTTGAAGGGAGAGGAGTGTCACTTTTTACACAATCCATCTTATCTTCATTTTCAATCAGGTTTCTTATGAAGGAATCAGGAGTGGTTTAGGTGGATGGGGAGGACTGTCATACATTCCACGTTTGATATGATGTAATTTAATTGGCTAATATCAGCTGTGCATTCATGTTTTTATTCTTTTTATTTTCTAGTGTCAACACAAAGAGTTGATGCCTATCTTTGGGTAGGTTTGCATCAGCCATTATTCATAACTAGAGGTAAATAAACATTAACATAGTAGCAGATTCTTTCAGTGGCTGGAAAGTAGAACTGTACTGTACTCATTGTTAGCAGCATACACAACCTTTCAGGTTTAGGTACATGTATGAATATTCTGGAATTCATGTTCTTATTTTATCTAAATTTTATTTAATATTGTAGTTTCTTTCTTTTTTGTTTCTTCTTATTTTTTTTCATGTATTTGCAGATACTTTATAAACTTTTCGAAACCAATTGACAAAAGGGTAAAATGTGATTAACAATACATCCACAAAATGTCAATGATGAAAGAATGAAATGACAATGGGAAAACAAATAACAGGAATCCCCTCTCTTTGACCAAAATAATGCACTCATGTGATTTCTAGGACCCACCTTGTTTGTTTACATGGGAGCAGAGACCCTATGCCAGTGTGATAGAATTGGGCCATTTGCATGCAGAAAGTTCACATGGAAAAGCAAAAATTGATGGAAAAAGTGTTTATATGATGAGGCCTTTATACTGAGAAGAGAGATATCAATGGCATGAAATATTGCG
>NC_051395.1:18666857-18671857 GCF_015228065.2 Penaeus monodon | reverse complement strand
CAGTTACCAGTGGACCATGTGGCTGTTTACCATGTGGATCCAAGTCCCAAATAGAAACCATTCACTCAGCGAGGGTGTTGATGACGATGTTATCTTACCTCGCTTGACCCGTCAGTTTGTGACCAGAGCTCGACGCAATAAGGCCGGCCTAGCCCTCCCCCTCCAGGCTGGCTGACCTGACCCGTGACCCAGCATACCACTATTACCCATATAAATAGACATCGTCTCGTGTATTCCCATACTATGTGGTACAACTCCCAATAAAGAGTTACACAGTTAACAAGTATCGCTACTCCTGCAAAACCATTATAATAGGATACAATACCTGTTAGAGAGAGAGAGAGAGAGAGAGAGAGAGAGAGAGAGAGAGAGAGAGAGAGAGAGAGAGAGAGAGAGAGAGAGAGAGAGAGAGAGAGAGAGAGAGAGAGAGAGAGAGAGAGAGAGAGAGAGAGAGATGAAGAGAGAGAGAGAGAATAAGAGAGAGAGAGAGAGAGAGAAGAGGGAGAGAGAGAAGAGAGAGAGGAGAGAGAGAGAGAGAGAGAGAGAGAGAGAGAGAAGAGAGAGGAGAGAGAGAGAGAGAGAAGAGAGAGAGGAGAAAAGGAGAGAAAGAGAGAGAGAGAGAGAGAGAGAGAGAGAGGATAGAGGAGAGAGAGAAGAGAGAGATAAAGGAGAGAGAGAGAGAGAGAGAAAGAGAGAGAGAGAGAGAGAGAGAGAGAGAGAGAGAGAGAGAGAGAGAGAGAGAGAGAGAGAGAGAGAGAGAGAATAAGAGAGAGAGTGAGTGAGTTTGACTAGGCTTAAGTGATTGAATGATTGATTGATTGAGTGAGTGTGTAAAGAATCACAAAAATATACGAGAGTATTAAAAGTGGGTTGATATACAATAATTACACTTGAAAATTTTGGAAAACTAGTGATAAATATACATTTGGCCACAATAAACAGACAATCTTTAACACTAAAAGTGTGTGAATTTTCAAAGCCTGTACTGGGTAATCGGGGGTAAGTGACCTACTGTCTGAAGACCCCATGTAGTTTTCAGGGGGTTTCATGTGGTCCAAAAGAAAAGAAAAAAAAAAAAAAAAAAAAAAAAAAGTATATATATATGATTATCTTTGCAATAAAGCCTGTGATTTCTGTGTGAATTATCTGGATTATTACTCTCCCTGAAGTTTTGTTAATGAAGTTCAATAATCACTGTTCTTACTGTGTGATATTTAATTTTATTTCACACTGGAAATATATGGCCTTCATCATACATTTACCCACATCATCTGTGAAGTTAAAATATATGAAGATTAGGCTGACATGCAAGATGATTTCCAGTATAACATTACTCTACAGTAAAGGAAACTGAATAAAAAAAAAGAGAGAAAAAAAAAACTTACTTTAAACAACAAAAACACAAAAATTATGCAATAGTTTCCAATGCAATGCCACAAACTTACCTGGCCCAAACTTTCACTTGAAAGCCTAGTCTCCTTGGCATCTGAGGTTGCTGTGGGCTTTGGAAGGATTGATCTAAACCCTGGGATCCTGGTGAGCGGGGGCAAGTTGGGGGGGATGTTGGAGGTACTGTTGGAGTTGGAGTTGGAGTTGGAGGTGTTGGTGTTGGGGTTGCTGATGGTTGAGGAACTCACCCCACCGTTGCTTTTACTGGGACCCAGAACAATCTTGAAGGAGTTGTCAAGATTCTCTGTGGGGATGGTGACCATGGGAGTAGAGTTGTCATGACTGCTATGACTATTACTGTTGCTGCTGCTTGACTTAGAGGACTCTGCTGTCTGTGGGATATGCCACGATGGAGTCGGACTACTGCTCTCTTTCTTCAGCTGTGGTTGCTGGGTGCTGTGTGGTGACGGCTGACGAGAATCAGATTTCTGCGCCATTGCAGGCTGTGATAATGTATTTCGGAGTATGTTCTGTAGTGAGAGGTGCTGCTGATGGTGGGACTTTGATTGGTGAGGGAGTTGTTGCTGCTGCTGGTGTGGCATGTGTCCTTGCTGGTGCTGCGGAGTTGCCTTTTGAGGAGGAACCGGAGTGATACTGATACCAGATGGGGCACTAAGCTGTGCTGCCATGTTGACCATACTTAAAGGATTGTTGTTGGGCTGTGAACCCCCTGGCATTGGCATTGGTGCTGCACCAGGGTTCATGCTCTGTCGAAAGGGCAAGGAGGATCTTGGAGAACCCTGCTGGTCATGATGGCTTCTTGAAGTTCCTTGGTGTGGCTGGTGCTGCTGTAAACGAGCTGCTAAATGAGGGTTGAATGCGTTTAGCTTGTAAGTCCCACCAGATCCTAGAAGTCCTCGTAGGTGACTGAAAAAGAAGAGAAAATTTAATATTTGTAATCTTTTTTGTTTTCTAATATATGTGCATGTATATATGTATATTATATATATATATATATATATATAATATATATATATATATATAATATATAATATATATATAATATATAATATATATAATATATATAATACATATATATAATACATAATATATAATATATATATATAATATATATATATATTATATATATATACATATATATATATATATATATATATATATATATATATACTATATATATATATATATATATATATTAATATATTATAATATATATATATATATATATATATATATATATATATATATAAACACACACACACACACACACACACACATATTATATATATACTAATATACATATACATATCATTAACCCAATAACCACGGATTTGTGTATGGTCTCCTGTATCTTTTTTTGTGAAATTTGTTACATACAGATGACTCCACATGTGCACAGCCAGCAAGGAGTCTATCAATACGCCCTAGTGACTGATCCCGATTTCCCCATTCCTTGAATTGGCAGGAAAATGTATTTTTCTTTCTAATACTATTAATATTGATACTGTTATTATCCCTTATTGATATTATGATTATTAAATTGTTATTAAAATCCTGGTAACATTAAAGACAATGAAAAAATACAAAAGAAACTTTCCAAAAATCGAGGAAAAGGGTAAACAGGTGAGACAGGTAGAACTAATAACTGACTCCTTGGTGACTAAGACCCTCTTTCCACTGCTACCAGTCCTGGTAAACATCATTTCGTCCTACCAAAATATGCTTCGCCAGGTGTCAAGGTCCAACTCTTAATATTTCTTGGCAAAGTAAATGTGCTTCTTTTTCTGGAGAGTACAGAGCAATAGTTTGTTCTGAGCTTGAAATTTCAGAAATTCAGAAACCTTCCTATATGCAGTGCTGAGACACATTTCCTCCTCAGGTACTTCTATATATAGGAGTACACCCATTTAGTTCTCCCCTTCGGCCTTTCGGCAAATGTAGATGTGGGCAATTCTCATTAATGTTTGTTAACTGTAAGTCAGAAAGGCAGGCGCAAGTGTCTTGAGAAATGAGAAAGCCATTGTGATTCTGAATTGACTCAGATGCCATGGGTTGAATTCTGCAGTAAATTATGGCATTTAGATTATTTGCGTATCAGATTGGGACCTGATAATTTGTCATTTTTTAAAGGTAGTGCTTGAGAAAGTCTACTTATGTGTTAACAATGAAGACTGTCGTGTATATTGGCATTTGAATTGTGTATGCAGTCGGTGAGTGTAGACCTAGAACTTGGTAAGAAACATTTGATGCTAAAAGGTAAATTAATCTGCAAACATATACATATATGTTTGCAGAAGCGAAAAGTCAACAGCAAAATAAAAGCCTTTTTTTCTAAGAGCAGGAGGGGCAATTGACCCCGCTGCCCCTCTGCTGTAGGCATCCCTGCATGGACATCTTTTTTTGCTGTTTGTTTTTTTACCACTTGACCATCCAAAAAGCCAAAAACCCTTTCACAAAATGATCAGTTTTTAAAACACAATATTGGCTTGAAAGTCTGAGTACGATATTGTCTATTCTCATTTCAATGATACACTCAGGGGCGTCACTTGAGGGGGGGGTTTGGGGGGTGTCTCACCTTCCCAACTATGAAAATATCTTCTTGCAGGGCAAAAATGACCACTGCAGGGCATGTTTTCTTACAAAATGAGCAATTTCTATGGTTTTAGCAGAGCAAAACCTGACTTTTTGCAGGGTAAAAGTGTCATTACCCTTCCAACACAAAGCATGAAGTGACGCCCCTGGATACATTGATGAGATAAGGTAAGATTTTACAAGTGAAATTGGTAGTTTTTCTGTCTAATAATCTTAACAGCTTGACATATTTACCATACAATTTAATAAGCCAAATCCTAGAATAAGCCCCCCACCTTAAATAAGCCCCTATCCAGAAATGCATTTTTACAATTGTCAGATTTTTTAAACTAAAGTATCATCGCACTACAAAACAACACAATAAAGTACAATACAATACATATAAAAGGGCATTGCCAATGTATACATATATATATATATATATATATATATATATATATATATATATATATATATATATATATATATATATTATTTAACCCAATGCCGACGGGGAAAATTAATAAAAAATGGGGAAAATGCTGTGCTCATTTTTTATATTTTTATGAAATGTCTGCACATAGATGGCTCTGCTAGTGCTTAGCTACAAAGGAGTCAATTAGTAGATCTTGTGCCCTTACCTGATTTCACCTTTCCTTGTATTGGCAGGAAAAACGAATTGTTTACTAGTGCTATGAATATCGATGTTGTTATTTTTATTGTAAACATTAGAATTGATATAATGTTATAAACAATAGTAACAGCAAAATAAAATAACGTAAAATATTTTCGTAAATCAACGAAAAGGATGAACGGGCGAGACAGGCAGTACTCGTAACTGGCTCATTGGTGACTTAGTACAAGTGTAGCCATCTATGTGTAAAAACAATTAAACAAGTAAACTCACAGTGGGCATGGCATGTACGTACATGCCATGCCCGTTGGCAAAGGGTTAACCAAAGTATCATTGTACTACAAAACAACACAATAAAATACAAAATACATATAAAAGGGCACTG
>NC_051395.1:18644357-18656857 GCF_015228065.2 Penaeus monodon | reverse complement strand
TTATCCCAACTTTTTTGGTGTTACCATGATTAGTTCTTCAAGAAACAAAGAAAAAAAGAAATTAAAGAAGAAGAAGAAGAAGAAGAAGAAGAAGAAGAAGAAGAAGAAGAAGAAGAAAACAGTCAATATATTTTTTTCTTTAAAATAATGAACAGTAGCCAAAAGAAAAGGTTTTATTAAATGCACTTCAGACCAACATTTCCAGGATCTGACCTTCAATTTCCATCTCATATAAACTTTCTAATCCAAGGTATTGCAGAAAATGGGACTCATCCCACAACTGGTGCTTCGTGGTCTGGCTCCAGTAGCCTTTCATTTTCATTTCTCACTTTTTGTCTATCATGAAGTACAACACTGCCCAACATATTATACACAAACTAGTTTTCTGAAGGTGGTGTTCATTTCTTTTGTTGACTCAACATCAACATTGAAAATCAAAAATATTTCCTCTTTAGTGACATTCAGCAGTTTTACAAAATCGTACCATAAAATAAGACCCTTATCCCTCTCACTCATTTCATGATAAACAAAATGGCACCTAAAATTATTATATTATCAAACGATAGCCAAAAAAATGGTATGTGTTTCCCAAAACTAGCCCAAAAATTTACATTTTTGAATTTAAAATATGTATGACCTACAACATTTAGAAGAAACTTTTTTTCCCAGATAGTTTTGTCTTGAACTAGTCTGCTGTCTTTCCATATTGCATTTACAAAAAAATATTAATGCAGAAAGATATGGGTTGGGCACTGACCCATTGCCTCCAGCAGAATTTTGGGTGCACTTGGCTCCAGAGAGTATGTGCATCCTCCTAGGGTTATTTCCGGATCAGCTGGTGCATTGCACTCACTGCCTCACACCAAAAAAGTGAAATTATTTCTTTTTGCATATTGTCTCTAAAACATGACTTTAATGTTTTTGCATAATCGATATTCATTTTAGTTGCTAGATCAAACTTCTAGTAGCCTGATTCTGTAGATTACAGTTAATTTCAATAAATTATATATGTTGCTCTCTGTATAAGAGATAGAATGTGATTTCATTGAGGGATAAAAATTTTATTTTTCTACATATTCACAAAACTAATTTTAATGGAAGAAGAAGAAGAAAAAAAAAGTATGTAAAAGGCAGCTTTTCCCATAGTTTCAGCAATTCTGGCAGAGCACCATATAACAATCTGAGTAATTGACATGAGCAGACTAATCATATAAACAAGAGTGTATGTTACATAAAAGGCAGGTCACACTAGTCTATTCTGCCTAGGGATTCCTTTACAGAGCAGATATTTCCCTAGCTGTAAAGGGAAGTGAGATGAAAATCCCTGCCCAGCATGACACCACTTTCTTAGCATTTCCTCGAAGCTACAGAAGGTGACAAAACAAAAATTGTAGTATAATTACTGGGAGGCTTATTACTTGATTGTCCATGTGATGATAATCATATCATATCAGGAATAACTATCCTGTAAAAATAAGTAATGATGCCTCCTTAAATTTTTAAAGATTATCCAAACAAATGTTCATTTGCTCAAGGAAAGCAAAGAAACGCCCACTCCAACTTGCTGAAGACATGAACAAAGTGAGAACCAGAGAACAATTATGGAATACCATCCACAAATATCAAGATAGTTGAAAGTTAAAAATAACAGTAATAGATGAAATCAACAAGACATTTCGCTTTGCATGTGGTTTAATCGTACTACTAGCTAGGCTGCGTCACAACTGACAATTTATGATGTTTACTCAATATCAGTTATAGTATTTGTTTCCTTTCTTCTTTAGTTTTTATCAGTCCATAATTACGTCTTATTCATTACTGATTACACTAATAGCAGTTTATGCTAGTGGAAGAATACGGTCAGATTTTTTGTTTCTGTTGAAATATGGAGTATCAGCGTGGTTATGTGATGTATGATAATTAATAAAATAGGCAGATTGGCTTATCTAAGTTAGTGTCATTCTCTTTTTTATTATTTCAATTGCTATGCCATGATATTCATAGAATCTATACATTGTTCATCCAGGTTATTGTAGCCCCTTTCGTCTTAACAAGTGTGATGTTTCTCCAGGGAGGGACACTTTGCATAGTGTGACCAATCCCACTCTGTAGTTGAACAGCACTCAGTGTGGCTGTCTAAGGATCCCTGGACAGAGAAGACTAGTGTGACCATTGCTTAAGCAGGAAGATAATGCAATTTTTTGGTGCATGACATCTTCCAGGGGTATCAGGCAAGTTGTTTATGTGCTAAATATTGCCCCTTTTATATAAAACAACAGCCAGTCAGAGCATTACATGTCCTGTTTTCCTGTTCATGTCTTACAGTATGTGGTGTGTGGTCATGAGGGTACCTTATAATAGAACAGCATAAAATGTAATGCATGCATCCCAGGGAGGTGTAATTTGTGAAGAAATTTATGGATATAAAACAACACACACGAGGGTAATTGTTGGAATTACTCTCAGTTAATAGGACTAAACCTACTTCTTTGTAAATGAATAATAATTAGTTACCTCACACAGGAAAATCACTTTCTCAAAAAGATTCAAAAGATGGCTGTTGGGTATAGGAAACCCTGTTGAATTCTGAGGTCATTTGTGTACATTATCTTTGCAAATAATCTAATAAAAACAATTGAAGAGGAGGGTCAGAGAGGTGTCCATATATCCACAGCAGCTATGCCCTATGGTACCATCCAAAGCTCACTTTTTTTTCAGAAACATGTGAAAAGGATGTGATAGCTGTTTCAACTCTTAACAAAGTGCTTATTGGAGCCCAGTTTATGAACTTTCATTTAATTTTTTCAACAGGTGTCATTGTAAACTATCATTTTCAGTATAAAACAGGCTACATTTCCTTTATTAAAAAAAAAAAAAAAAAAAAAAAAAACTTTTACACACACACACACACACACACACACACACACACACACACACACACACACACACACACACACACACACACACACACACACACACACACACACACACACACACACACACACTCTCTCTCTCTCTCTCTCTCTCTTTCCATAGATACAACTGGTTTCACATCAAATCGGAACAGTGGATGGTGCCAACCGCAGGGCCAAGCCAAACTGAGAAATTAAAATAATTTACTTTTATTTTTTAACACACATATACATTGTACTCAGTACATATACTGACCACTGTATAAGCTACAGAATATTTCATGTGTAATTGTACCCAAAACTTACATTTTGAAAGAAAAATCTTACTATATATTTAATTTATACATCACTATGATTTTAAATATTTTTGATATGGGTTTAAAAATGTTCTTTGGACATATCTATGTGTATTGTCACCATCAAATGCCATAAGTATGTATGCAACAATCAAAAGTCCCAGGTTGTACCTGGGGCAAATTGCCAATCTCTGCAATTTATCTGTTGATGCTTATGCCCCCAAGAAATAGCCAGAGGTGGCCTCTAACAGTCATTTGGTAGTTTCCTCATCTTGTACATAAATTAACTATATAACTCCAGATGACTCCTCTATTCCCCCTCAGGGTCAGTCCCCAAACATGCTCAATATATATATGTTCTTAAACCATCCCCAACCCTGATATAATATCATTAAAGTTCTACAATATGGAAGTCAGACATTTAAACGCAGTGAGGGTATCATCCAAGAAGGGAGGAGAGAGAGTGAGTGAGTTTTGTACCTACTACATGTGTATATTAGATAATTTTCCTCTGAAAATTTTCAATATTTGTTTCTAAGTAACCAAGTAAAGTTTTCCTATACTCTGAAAACTGCACTGTGCAGACCAGCCCAGTTTCAAATTATGTAATGACAGCAGTGTCTTTGTCTACACCATTATATTTTGTGATATATTCACCTCACGTTCATAATACATTTACCATATACACCAAAGGTGATAACAAAGATAGGTAGTTACAGACAAGACAGGAACAATTAAATGCTCTAAACAAAAAGAAAATATTCTTGTTTTCAATCCTTACTCATTTCACATCTAATAAAAGTGACTTCAACTCCACAACCACAAAGTATGGTTTACGTCTCCATTTTACATCAAAATGAAGACTTCAACTCAGTCACATGAAGCAGGTGTAACATGAGAACAAAAAAGATATAAGCAGAATCATAATACAAACAATAGTAATAGTAAGAGTATATAGTAACAGTACTACTACTACTACTAATAATAATAATAAAAAAAAAAATAATAACAACAATTAGTGGGAGCCACGAAAAAATAGGTACTCCTCTCTTCTCTCTTTCACTTTCCTTCAACTACCTCTCACCTCCCTTCTCCCTTTTTCTTTCCATCTTTCTCTACCTTTCCCTTTTCCGCTTTGCCATTAACTCTCACTCTCAAATCTTCCTTAACTCAATGCTGCTGGGAAAATGCTGTTATATATATGTGTATATATATATGTGTGTGTGTATATATATATATATATATAATATATATATATATATATATATATATATATATATATATATATATATATATGTATATATTGTGTGTGTATGTATGTATGTATATATATATATATATATATATATATATATATATATATATATATATATATATATATATATATATATATATATATATATATATATACACATATTAATATACATACATACATACACAATATAGTCATTCGGGGGAATTAATGACCCGGACCTTTTAGGGGTAAAAATTGATTGCCCCCATGGGGGGGTTTGAACACTCCTAAATTGAAATCTCTCTCATATGTAGTTAGGAGAAGTATTGAAGTATTTTCTGTAATTTTTTTGGATTTCCAAAATGAAAAATTTAAGTATGAGATCAATTATCCCAATACCTTGGAAAAAAAGTTTGTCCAAACATTTTTCAAGTTTTACTAAATATCCATTTTTTGCCTCAAAATTTTTTTTTTGCTTTCCATCTGGGTAAAATATGAATCCTGGGGTATGAAGTGACCATCCTATGTGTTTGCTCAATGATTCTACTGCCCCCACAGTTTGTGGGGGGGATGTCAATGTGGGGCAAATTATGACCAAGTATGGGGCAAATAATGACCAAATTGTCTTATTCATTATTTACCCCGCAATTCACTTTTTACCTCAACTCTTTTTTCCCCACATATGATTTTTTACCCCAATCTTGGTCATTTTTTACCCCCAATGATTTTATTCACAACATAATTTATGTATAAAAATATATTCTGGTATTCTGGTCTCCAGAACAATTGATAAAACCTGATCTAGGAACTATACTGTGTAATCTAATCTACTAAATTCTATTTCCAGAGTAAATAGACAGGTGCATTTAATATAAGGCTATCACAGTATCATCTAAAATCTATCAGAATGGTACGGACCTATAAAAAGAAAATGAAGCAATATAATGAAGTTACAATTGCAGTAGCAATTAATGATGTAATAGGAGGATCATCTATCAAGAGAACTGCTAAGAAATATGGAATGAGTAGTGGAATGTTGTGGAACCGTGTCCAGATGAAAAAATCTAATACTGAACACAAGGATAATAGGGTATATAAGTGATATATATATATATATATATATATATATATATATATATATATATATATATATATATATATATATATATATATATATATATATATATATATATATATATATAGTTTTCAGTTGTAAATGAACCTAGAATGGATACTGTACAAATGTAATATATATACTGTGTAGCCTATATGTACAGGTGTGTGTGTGTGTGTGTGTATCTTATCACCATTAATTATGTCACTTCAATCCCTTATGAACAGGGAAGGAAGATTTGTCTTGGTACAGAGTTGGAAGACAAGTTGAAGAATCTCCTTAAGAGGATGGAAAAGATGGGGCTAGGTCCCACCTTCTTGGAATTCCAGGATATAGTACATGACTATCTCATTGCCAATGAAATAAGCCCTCCATTCAAAGACAACCGACCTGGACGTGATTGGGTTAACAGCTTCCTGCTCAGACATAATATGACATTAAAAAAAGGAGGACAAATGCAGTTGGCCCGCAAGAGTGTTACTTCAGATCCATTTGTTATTTATGGATTTTACGACATGCTTGAGAAGGAAATGGATCGTCTCAATATCAAAGATCGTCCAGAGTGTATTTATAACTTGGATGAAACGGGGTTCCCAATGGACCCATCAAAGTCCAAGACAATTGGGTCAAAGGGAGAAAAAACAGTGAGGCTCACACATGGCGCTAACAGAGAGAACATTACCGTCCTCGCAACATGCTGTGCAGATGGTACATGTCTTGATCCCCTTGTAGTTCTCAAGGGCAAGAAAATGCAGTCAACTTGGATAGGAGAGGAAGCACTCCCAGGCACACAGTACGCTGTTACTGAATCTGGATGGATGACAAGTGCTGTGTTTGAGGACTATTTTAAGACATTAGCAAAAAAGACTGCTAACACCCGTCCATTACTGGTAATCCTGGATGGACATCTAAGCCACACTTCACTGACCACTGTGGAGGTGGCAATCCAGGAGAATATCTCATTAATCAAACTACCTCCACATTGTACCGACTTGCTTCAGCCTTTAGACGTTGCCTGTTTCGCACCAATGAAATCAAACTATGATGCAAAGCTTACACAATATGTGCAGACAACTGGCGCACGAGAACCGCTTAGAAAATCAGGATTTGTTAACATGCTATGTAGCATCTGGAGGCAAAGTCTTTCAGAAAATAACATAAAAGCTGGCTTCAAGGCAACTGGCTTAATGCCCAGTGATAAGACAAAGTATAACAATGAGAGGCTAGATCCTATCAAATTGGCAACATACAACTCATGGGTAAGCAAAGGGATGCCAACTAATGAGAATAATGACCCAATCCTTGAAGAGATACCCGAGCCAAATAATCAGGAAGAGCCACAAATTGAACTGCCCATTGAACCATTTAGGACATCAACACCAGCTCCTACAACACTCACTCATACAGATTCAAAGGCAGGCTGCAGCCACTGGACAAATGATCAGTCTAATTCATTAACTAGTCAAATTAATCAAGATGCAGAGAACAATACTTTGAGTAAATTCAGCACAGCAGAACTGGTTGATGAACTGCAAAGAAGAGCCCCTTCAGGTAAGACTTTAGACTATCTACATAACAAGAAGTTATCATGCAACAGCATAGGGCATAAATATATACATTAAATGACAATATACATATTTCAGTTTAAAAACATGAAAAATATTATATAAATCCAAGTCATGATTAAAACAATCTATTAAAAATCAAATTTTGTATAATATTCACGTTAATATATATATATATATGCTTAAAATTGCTAAAATTTTCTAAAACTGAACTAAAACTAACCATAACATTTTAAAATCCAGGTATGAAGTACACCATCACTTTGGAGTTAAAACCTACTGAAACCACTCTGGAGGAGGTGCTCCATGCCCGCGGTCGAAGTGCTACCCCAGTTATGAAACGTAGAAGAGTAATACCTATGAAAGGACAGGTTATTACCAATGAAGAGTGCTTAAAAGAGATCAAGAGTAAAGAGGAGAATAAAATGCAAACAGCTAAGCAAAACAAAAAGACAAAGCAGCCCCCAAAGAAAAAGAATGTTGAAGTTTCAGACACAGATTCCACAACTGTATCCACTGAGGAAATGGATGATGGCAACACTTCCAGTGATATCTCGCTGTCTGACCTGCTGCCTCCTATGACCCCAGAAGCTACAGATGAAGTCAATGAACAACAAGAGAATGCTGGCACTAATCATGATATGATGCCTAAGCTGAGTGATGATTCTGTGAACAAATATTATGCTGTATTTTACACTGATCCCAAGTTAAAATATTATTGGGGTAAGGTGACGAAGACCTTTACAAATGACGATGACGACGATGACATTGAAAAGGTGGAAGTTGACTTCCTTCACCAAAAGGCATTTAGTAGTAACCCACATGACTGGACATGGTGTGAAAGACCAGTAAAAGACATTGAAGTATTAGAGTCACAGTACATATTTTATGGACCTGTTCTCCCAGAAATCAAAAAAGGAGTTTTCATTTTCCCTGATGTAGAGGCAAATGCCTGTCTTCTTCGTCTTAAAAAGGAAGGGCTCTGTTAATTAATTTTATTAACAGAATGGATCTGACCTAGTACTAGGGTCATTATTTACCCCATTCATTTTTTCCCCACGTGATTTTTTTTACCGCAAAATGGTCCTTTTTTTCCCTACAGGCAAATTTGCCAAATTTTTTCAAATAATTCAGCTTGTTTAGTGATTCTTAGAGAAAATTCATCTCTATGAACTCTATTAGAATCCAAAGTAATTAAAATTTAGAGAAGTTTCAGCCCTTTTATTTTTTGCCCCTCACAATTCATTTCTTACCCCATTTGGGGGCAACAAATGATTATGTCTTTTTCAGTTATTAAGAAAAAAATATAAAGATTATTATATATATATATATATATATATATATATATATATATATATATATATATATATATATATATATATATATATATATATATATATATATATATATATATAAGAATACATATAATTACCTCTTACATAGATAACAATAATAAGGATCATGCAGTGGAACCAATAAAGACAATAATGAGGAGAAAATCACATTATTAATAGTTAATGCAACAATACTAGCAAAACTAATATCATAATCATAATAATGGTATTAAAGTTCTACTATATTCTGATAAAGAATATGATGACAATGATGATGATGATGATAACAATACTGATTACCCTAATATTATCATTATCAATAATATATAAATATCTATACAATTATCATCATCCATACAAATTATAATAACAACAATATTGATGGTAATAATAATAACAAAAGTAACAGTTATACTAACAATAATATTAAATAACAACAACAAATAATTAAAAACAAAAATAAAGTATTATAATCAAAATAACAAATTATAATAACAATAATATTGATGGTAATAATAATAACAATAATAATTTTGATGATGATGATGATGATGATGATGATGATGATAATAATGATACTAACAGTAACACTAACAATAATATTAAATAAAAACAACAAATAATTAACAACAAAAATAAAGTATTATAATCAATATAATAAGAAAACTATTATCACAATACTAACATCAACTGCTCAGCCACCCAGTCAACCTGTAGTCAAAATGTAACCTAACCCAATTTCCCTATTCCTTGAATTTTCTTGAAAATTTTATTTTTTTTTTTAACATCATGGGAATTAGAATGATTGATTCCAGATGACGTGACTATGACATCATGAAAAAAATTGGTTTGCACTGTGAGTGATGTTAACATGCTTACAACCCAAAATCCAAGCATTAGGCTTACTTGAGAAGCCACTCTAATGGGTGTGTGGCTTATTGGACGGGCACACATGAATATTAATGAGCAGTGAGGATTTATTTTCTTTATTCTGTTTACGTTTTATTTATTTATTATTATTTTTTTTTTCATCTTTCCAATGTCTATATTTGTCAATTGATATGCTGTATCCAAATGGCAAGACTGTTTTCTTTGCACAGACTCCATATCATCTCTCTAGGTAGGTCATAACTTGATGCAAGAAGAATAACAATCAGTAACATTGTTATTTGTGTCTTTTTTTTTCAGTGTCCAATTTTCTGTAATATAACCAGTGTCACCAATCATGGCAGGCACGAACAGGATCCTCAGCATGGAAATAGTGTCCTCCCTGGAGCCAGTGCTTTTCCAGTCATGGCTCACAGACAGTACATTCCACACTCTTTTATCAATGCACCCCTTTGTAAATGCCCACTTAGTCTAATCTCCCCTAAACAGCTTGCCTGCTTTTTTTTTTGTGTGTGTGGCAAGCCATTCCTGTCACCTCAGCCTCCAGCCAAAATTCTCATGATGGCAAGTTCCTATCCTCGCAGTCCTCAACCAATTTTCTTCATGATGGCATGTTCACGTCACACTCACCTCAAGCCAAATTCTTTCATGACTTGATGGTCATGTCATCAGGACCATAAGGGATTATTATATTTGCTACTATCATTATCAATATTATCAAATGAAAATTAATAAGTTCATCTTTAGTAGCCTTATTAAATATGTTGGACTTGAGCTCTTGAATTTTGAGGATTTTTGACTGAAAGCCAAGAGATTTAACTATGTAGACCTTTCTTTTACATTATCCCTAAAGTCCTATTTGCCATGATCGTGGCAAGCCTGTCAAAAACTGGTAGGATTTTTCCTGTGACTTTTCCACTATGTATAAGATGTATGTAATATCCACTAATATATCTGGTACTGTTTGGCAAATCTCCTTCAGCTACATCTATGATACCACCCCTCATCAACCCTCCTCCCCTAGTAGTCCACCTCCTGCAAAAAACAACTGCTTACTCACCTACCTACCTCTATCTTCTATAAATGAAATGTAGTGAACTGAAGTAGTAATTCTGGTAATATGAAGCATATATCCAAGAATATCCTATATCGTTCCCTTCGACATTCCCTCTCCACACACCATACTTTTATGTATAACAGTTACCAACTGATATATTGCTGTCTTATTGTTATTTATGTATCTAGATAAAAAGTATTTTGCGTACATATTCATAACCAATCTATCACATTTTCCTGAAAATGTGATAGATTAAAATATCATTACAACTTCCATTCTACTGACAATGTGTATATAAGATGTGACCATGAAAAATAGTTTCTGGTGTGCCAAATTCTACTATTTTAAGCCTACAACCAAACAAAAAGTTGAAAACTTTGCAGGGGGGAGCCAAGCTGGAGTAATATAATCATACAAATTCTAATTCTGTCTCCTTGTGACCAGTTTTCAAAGTATCAACAATTTGGTAAGATCTAATGATAAACCTGCAATGACTAATAATCATCATAGCCTATGCACCTTTATCCCTCAAGCTGAAGCCAGTGAACCTCCAGTAATATTATGAAAAGACAACTTTGGACCGATACCTTCTTTGACAATTCATCAGGGAGGCTTATAAGATCAATCCTGCCAAAATATAGTAGTAGCAGTCTGTTAGCCACTGTTGGTGTGGGTATGGTGACTGCATATGTCACTGAGGCTGTATTATCTTGTTTCATTCAGTATTCTGTATATATATTATCCTTATGTGTACATACCTATACAGGCATGCACATACATGTAAAAAAAAAAAAAAAAAAAAAAAAACACAGACAGACACAGACACACACACACAAATAATAATTAGTTCATTACAAAAAGAAGAAAAAAAGTATATATATATATATATATATAATATATATATATATATATATATATATATATATATATAGATATATATATATATATTATATATTATATATTATAAATATTATATATATCATATATATATATCATATATATATATCATATATATATATCATATATATATATTATATATATATATATATATATATATATATATATATATATATATATATATATATAATAGTACACATCCCCACCATGAACAGAATATATAATGCAGAGATTTTGCTATAAAATTATTTTGTCATTACATTTCAACGATATACAGATTACGACCAAATCTATATCTATATGAATCTAAATGCACAAGAATATTTAGATGCAATGGCAACACTGAGGGCAGACTTGAATATATTTGAGCACAAATTTTTAACTATCCTTTATAAGCTAGGCTTTTACTATGTAATGAATAAAGCACATACCCAAAATTATAGACATAATAATTTCTCCTCTAAATATAATTTTAAGGCTATGACCAGATAAGAAACTTTTCACCAAATAACTCCTTTATGGAAAAATTTGTACCTCTCAAAATGCTGCTGCAGTAGTAATTATTTGTAAGACAGTGCTTGCAAATAAGACACAAAGGAAAAACTGACTCTTACTTGGAAGCACGGTTAATGTTACCAAAAGTGATACAAAGAGATGGATGGAAATGAGCACTGCCATATTAAACAGCATAAGAAACAGTCTTAAACAACACAGTTACAGCTGCTACTGCCTCGTTTTACCACAAAATGATGAAAACATCCGCTACATATCAACATTCAGACACTAAGTCCAGACACCCTCACACACAAAGTTTAATGTCACATTCTCTGTAAGTTGGCATAAATTTCTAATAAAAAGGCGGGAGGGTATAGGAGGGCTTGCCCCCTGTTTAAATAATAGATAGAAGGTAAGAGAGGTAAGGTTTGGATTTTGGGTTCACACGATACCCTGGTTTTGGGACTTTGACTCTGGAGGGTGCATCACTAAGTAACAAATACCAGAAGCACTTAATTCCTGTTGTGCACAAAAGTTCCACACTGTGAAATATGTGTTACTTTGTATCTGATTTCTGGCATTTGCATAGAACATGCATTTACAACCAGGTGTCCCCACTCATTGCATCCTGATAGCCGAGCATTGGACCTGAGCCTAGCCATCAAGTTTTTCTTTTTCTTTTTGATACACTGTATAGTTTCAAGTACA
>NC_051395.1:18626857-18629357 GCF_015228065.2 Penaeus monodon | reverse complement strand
CCAAGACCAAGATTCATGACTTTGGGGGCCTGTTAGATAAACCCATTCAGTCGATCCATGCCTACAGTGAGGACATCGAAGTCACAGAGAGCTTTGCTACCTTTTCATACCACACACACACACACACATATATATACACGTATATCTATATATCTATCTATATATAAACACACATTCAAATAGATATATTACTCCTGGGTATGAGTATAAACTGCATCAGGTAGTGAGGTTCTGGTCCTAAGGAGTATAGAGCCACCTCTTAGCCACTATTGCTCCCAGGTCCACTTCGACCCAGAATGGAATTAATACCTGTCAGGGTTCCATCTATGGGATAAATAGAAATAAGGGTAGAAGGGGACTCTATAGCCTTGGCTGGCAACTCTCCTAGGGACAGTGTCTCAATATAAACAATGTCAGGGAAGGCAAAGGGAATCGACTATGACACCTCAGGAGATGGCCCTCAGTCCCGTGTAAAAGGGGGTGAAGAGAGTGTCATGGAGAAAATGGACGCCAAAAAGGACCTGTCATAGGACAGAGTACTAGAAGAATATATATATATGTGTGTGTGTGTGTGTGTGTATGTATGGATGGATGTATATATAAAATATGTGAAAAGTAAGTTGTCACCAGATGTCATCGAGACAGGTCTTGGCTTGTGGGTTTAATATTAGAGTAGATGTGAGACCCCTAAGAGACCCCGTGTCCCGGAGGTCAAGGACGTGGTGGTAGAGAGCTAGACCCTGTGTCTTCGTCCGTTTGCCGTCGTCTCCTTTTATGCGATTGTCTTTACACACGGGCTTCTGCCCGCAGAAGTGTCAGAAGTGAAAGCAGTACAATGGAGGAACTCGCTACGGGAAGGCAGCTGCTGGAGACAGAGGCATAAAGCGTACCAACCAGCCTTAAGTATATTATTTACATCGCTCGGCCAAACACAAGACTCATTCTCGTGCAGTCTGCAACACCTGAAACACTGCAATAGATAAGTCAGGATACAAGCTCTGCAGGGTATCGACAGATTTTTAGGTGAAGTGTACTATCCGGCCTTAATGATATTGTTTACAGTATATATATATATATATATATATATATATATATATATATATATATATATATATATATATAAATATATATATATATATATATATATATATATATATATATATATATATATAATTTCATTAATATTGTTACTTTTATCATCATTATCATTACTATTATTGTCATTATCATTATCATAATTATTATCACTGTTATTGATATAATGATTTTCATTAAGATTGTCATTATTATGATTATCATTATCTTAACCATCATTATCTTTACTGTAATTATTATAATTTTCTTTATCATAATATATTGTGTCCGAGTTTTGAATAAAATACGTTGCAATCACGTAATGGAAACATAATGCTGGTAAAAATAAAATGAACTGTATTCATATTGACATATGTAGAAAAGGTATGAGAATGAGAATGAGAATGAATATATGCGAGCTTAGCCTCGCCCGGGCTATGCCCATGAGGGGAGCCCGGCCTGTGTTGACTAGTGCCGACTCACCCACATGTGTCATCTGGTGCTGACTCGGCTGAACCTAGTCCTTACCCGCCGTGGTGTCCAGCCACTGCATTAACCTCCAGGCGACAATTGCAACTTCTCGCGCCTGGGCTGGGCGCAGACCGCCGACCCCTCAGATGAGAGGCCGATACGTTACCACTGTACTAGCCCAGAGGCTATCAAAATATTAAAGGATAAGTCCGATATGCGAAGCTTAGCTTCGCCCGGGCAATGCTCCTGAGGGGAGCCTGGCCTGTGTCGACTAATACCGACTCACTCGTGTGTCAGCTGGTGCTGACTCGGCTTAACCTAGTCCTTGCCCACCGTGGTGCCCAGCCACAGCAGTAACCTCCAGGTGACAGTTGTAACTTCTTGCGCCTAGGCGGGGCGCGAACCGTCGACCCCTCCGATGAGAGGCCGACACGTTACCACTGTACTAGCCCGGAGGCTATCAAAATATTAAGGATAATTTCAATATGCGAAGCTTAGCCTCGCCTGGGCTATGCCTATGAGGGGAGCCCGGCCTGTGTCGACTAATGCCGACTCGCTCACGTGTGTTAGCTGGTGCTGACTCGGCTGAACCTAGTCTTTACCTGCCGTGGTGCCCAGCCACAGCAGTAACCTTTAGGCGATAGTTGCAACTTCTCGCGCCTGGGCGGGGCGCGAACCGCCGACCGACACGTTATCATTGTACTAGCCTGGAGGCTATCAAAAATATTAGCATAGCATTGAGATTTGCAAAGTTCTGGCTTCGCCCGGGCCTTCCACATATGGCCCGGCCTGTGTCAGCTTTTTATGGTTGTTTCATTTGGTTCTCTGACACGCGGTGCTTACCATGGCGGTGGGATTGCCAGCAGGCGCTCCTGTAGCCGTGGTGTAAGCATATCGCATAATCTCTTTACCAGCACGATGGCTGTGTTCTGCGGACCTTGTCTCAGGAATTGCG
>NC_051395.1:18534357-18569357 GCF_015228065.2 Penaeus monodon | reverse complement strand
TGTGGCTTGGCCTGTCTGCCGTGTCCCTCTCCGTTTGACGAGACATATCCTTTTATGCGGCGGCTCTCTTCGAACGCGGATGCTTACTTCCGTCGTAGAAGTGCCAAAAGAGAAAGCAAAGCCAGCAACTGCGTCCGCCCAAAAAGGAAGGGCAGCTACTGGGGACAAAGGTGTGAAGTGCACCATCCGGTCTTTCTATGTATTGTTTACACATGCACACACCCACATGTATATATATATATATATATATATATATATATATATATATATATATATATATATATATGTGTGTGTGTGTGTGTGTGTGTGTGTGTGTGTGTGTGTGTGTGTGTGTGTGTGTGTGTGTGTGTGTGTGTGTGTGTGCGTGTGTGTGTGTGTGCGTGTGTGTGTGTGTGTATGTGTATGTGTATGTGTATGTGTATGTGTGTGTGTGTGTTAATAGTTACCTTGCTATATGGTGCATTTATGGTGGTCATTTAGATATAAGGATATTACTATATACTTGGGTAACAAACATTTGCACTTATGTGTCATTCAAGTCAATGTATGTTAAAGAAGTATGTAGCTCAAGAAAACTATTTTCCTCTTGTTTTATTTATTGATGATCAAATGTAACAAAAATATGTGAATTTAAGAGGAAAAAATAAATTACTACCAATGAATCAATTATAGAAATACAAACTACAATATCAAAGGATTTATAAAATTAGCGGCAACCTCAGAACTATAATAAAATAAAATTTAGAAACTTGACGACAAACAATATGTTACAGAACCTACAATAAACATTAAATTATAAATTCAACAATAACTTTATAATACCAATAAGCAAAAATCACGAATTTTAAATAATATAATTATAACAAATAAAAAAAAAAATAATCAACAGCTTTCTGCTTGCAAAATTTTCTAATGATCCAGAGCCATTCTCCTGCCGCAGTATCTAGAACAAAAAAGATCATCAGTTAAGAAATGTTACTGTAAATTTACCTATCTTAATGACAAGAACCTGCAAATTTAGCATTCCTGAAACTTGCTTCACTGCATATTGTGCTAGTTGCTGTTGATTGTACTTACCAGTATTGTTATTATCTCTGAATGAAATATCAGTATTCTTGGAATATGCAGATAACTCAATCTTTATCTGATTTTATTTGCAAATGATCAGACATCACAGAAACAACAAAAGGACACCAGCAAAATCATGCACAAAAGATGAAAACTAATGTTATTTAACACTAACCTCTTGTTAGATACCGAATGTTAATGCCAAAAGCGATCGTCTGCAGGAATCGCATTTCTCAGCTGAGTATCCTTCTTCTCAACGTGAGGTTTCATAAGATGCAACTAGTCATAATAAAAACACCACCAAATCGAAATTTGTAAAACCCGCGTGCGTTCTCCAGTACCTGTTCCTTCACTAGCATAAATATGGCACTCAGGTCTTTTTTCTCCATGCCTTAACCCATGATCACTTTGGTATTCTTCTCTCATTCTTTACAAAGTTAAAAAACACAATACACAAAACTACGGCGAAAAAGGGAAACTATCCTTATGTTCCGTGCTACCGCGTAGCCAATCCTTGGGCTGCCGTGGAGGCTGTTTCCGCAGTTGTCTGGGAGGGCGGACGGACGGCCCACGCATGAAGAAAGCCAGTTGAATTACGCCTTAACATGGCTGCTTTAATATAATGTCTGGTACAGTAAGAGGCTGTGGGAGCTTCATACACTAAATTGTTGGACAGTGATAAGCTGGTACTGCTTGACTTTTTATTGATGAAGAGTACACATATAATATCTGGGAGCAGTGCTCAGTGCGGTATCGCGCCCCGGCCAGCGAAGGGCTGGAGGCGGATATCCTCGGAACGGCGATGGAGTGCAAACTGCAGGTCAAACGGGGTCAGCTAGGCTCTCGCTGAGGCGATTGTTCCAAACTGATTCAGAGCCACGTTGTAAACAGTGGAGCCTTGCGGTCTTCTGGTCTAATTGTAATGGTTACGACTGATGGGCGAATAAAATATCGGCAGAGTTCTTCTGTTTATTTTAGATTAGAGCTACGGGAACTAGAGGTGTTGACCGAGCCGATACCGAAGGCTGAGTGACTTCGGCTCTCTGAGTTTTTGAGGGGTTCACAAAATATTCGCTAAACATAATATATGGCAACATTGGTTTTAGTGTGAAAATGTCAGTACAGAGTTTCTGTTTTAAGGCAGTGTGTGGGTCCTGTGGTCACATGTTGGGTCGCGGACACTGGATATGCCAATACAATTAAATCGTGAACATCGGATAACTACAATATCGTCAATAATAATTATTACAAACATAGTGATTGAGAATAAGGATTTTTTTACAAACATTCTGAGTTATAAAGTATTTGACGGTAAGGGTCGGAATCGCTTGCTCTGGGGGCACTTTGCCTTTGTCGTTACGTTCTGGGCGCAGGTCAGTGTTGGTACAGGCGATTGCCAGTAAGGTCCAGGGTACCGTAGGAAGTCGAGGGTAAGTAGAGGGGAATAGCCATTAGCCTGACGGTAAGGTTAGGAATTGCTTGCTCTGGGACGCAGGTCAATGTCGGTACAGGCAATAACCAGTAGAGGTACCGTGGGAACCGAGGGTATGAGTAGGTGGGGGGGGGGGAGAGAACCCTTAAACTAATGACTTACACAAGCCGTGCTTATCTGCATGCTATATTATGTGTTTATAAACAAACAAGTAAATAAATAAATCATATATATGTATATATACATATATGTGTGCGTAAAAAAAATATATGTATATGTATCTATATCTATATCTATCTCTCTATCTACCTATCTATCTATCTATCTATCTATCTATCTATCTATATATATATATATATATATATATATATATATATATATATATATATATATGTGTGTGTGTGTGTGTGTGTGTGTGTGTGTGTGTGTGTGTGTGTGTGTTCGTGCGTGCGTGCGTGCGTGTGTGTGTGTGGATGTATATCTGGATGGAGTATTCCATAATCATCTGGCTAAGGCAACTGTGAGATAACACCCTGCTTAATACAGAGGCAGGCCGTACCCCTTTGAGAATAAGTCCTTATTGCTCCAGCCACTTCTGGAGATCTACAGACGCCCCCGGGCCACCACCCGATCGCCGTGGACTTCCTCTCTGCGCGGTATTTGCCACGATCTATTTTCCTAATTTCTGACGTTATTTTTTTGCCTGCGGAGATTATTTAGTGTATCAGCGAGTAGTTTTTCCTTACTTTTTGACAGTGTCATTAGATTTTCCCTATTCTAGTACGGTTATCATGCATATGTATTCCAAAGTGTCTAACACCTTATTTTGTCGTTCTATCCATTAAATGCGAGGTTTCATTTGTACCATTAGGCTGCGAAGGCTGAAACTATACCCAGATTTTACGATGACAATGGAAGTATAGTTATGATAGAGGTGCATGAATGTATATTTTTAAACCTTTATTTTGTGAGGTGTTACCAAAAGTGCAAGAAATTGCATCATTCATCTAAAATAGTTATACTTCAATTATACATTTTCTATGACGAGCGCATAGATAATTTTCTAAAATATTCTATGGGGGACTAGTAAACATTTTACGATAAACGCTACATCTGAAAGGATGTATTATACTATATAATGAAAGAGAAGGGCAAAAAGCAAGAGATAGATAGATAGATAGATAGAGAGAGAGAGAGAGAGAGAGAGAGAGAATCATCTTTTTATAAAAGATATGAAATCACATGCTGGTGTTGATAAAGAACTGAATTCATAGTATTGATAACTTATATTTACGCCAAAAGCTTGACCAAAGCAACTAAAATCCATAAGTATGCAATGCAAGGCCAAAGAGTACCTTCTTTGAAGTACACCAGAAGCTATGTCAAACACAGTACACAAAGAGGGTCAGAGTTATATATAGAGAAAAAATCTTATAATGGAGAAATGAATCGGAAAAAAACTATGCAGCATATCTAGTAAGTCTGCTTGGAATGCTAACAATATATTACCAGAAGGAAAGACTAGCCATGCACCAGTAAGCGTGTAACCAGCTAACATGCATCAATAAAGAAACAAAACACTGGCATAATTAGTGTCTCCCTCGTTACCTGCGAAGTGTGGGCTATACCAAGGGCACAAGTAATACAGTATATGTTTTTCCAAAGAAACAAGTTATTTACTTGAATATAAAAGTGCCATAAACATTATTTCAGTTCGAGATTTCTATTAAATAAGAAAAGTGGAAAATGGAACAAAGAATTTAAAAAATAGCTTGCTGATTTTTTGATGCACTAAGAGCTGAGAAAAAAGAACACCTACTTATGAGTAATCCTATCGTGTACCAGTATCCCTTCTCGAATTATGTTCTTTATAGAATACTTAACTGTATCTCGTAAACTTACTTTTTAAAACGAGTTGTCGTTTCCTCCGATTTACTTTTCATATGCCTTCGAAACTGATTCGTAATAGATCAGTGATTTTTTTTCTTTTTTTACGCGTAAACTAATACCTGAAAAGAGATTGTTGCCATGTGATTCCCTTTAAGGTTTATATAACAAGCTCATGTTTTTGAGAGAGCATTCCGTCTTATCAAACCCTTGACATGTAAAATAAACCCACAACTTTCTTTAAGTGATTTCTTTGTTTGTATAGTGATTTGGCTTCAAAAAAGTACTTGCGGGATCTTTATCGAGATTTATATTATTTTAGGCTCAAGTTATTGTCTTTTTCATACCACTCAGATACCCCGGGCCATAAGTGAAAGGCCCGGGCGAAGCCAGAACTTCGCAAATCTCAAGCACTCAGATACGGAATGTAAACGATCAGTAAATATAAAAGTTTGTACAAGACCCTTCCTTTCCTCCTTGAATTCTTGAATAAAGACCTTGTGATAGTAGGGAGCATCACAACATGAAAACTACAATTAAGTATCATGCTGTGACCACGGCGGCTCAGACATGAACCTACCGTAAAAAGAAGATAGTAGGGATGCCATGCTAGTCCAGAAAGTAAGCAATTGAACTCAACGTTACTGAACTTAAAAACACTTCTTTCTGTGCTGGCAGTAATATATTTATTTCTCATTATTTATTTATCTATATTTTCTGTCCATCACGTGGATAAACGCCACTTACTCGTAACTTTGTTTCCGGTTTTGGTTCTGTCTTACAATATAGCGTTTCCTAACAAAATCTAACATCTCTGAAACCACTGATAACCTTTCTGAATACTGGCTATTATTGTTCGTTTCTATAAGTACTGAAACATTTAGCATTTTCGTTCCATTATTTTCAGTGACACATATTTTGGCCCTGTTTCATACAACCCATTAGCTATTTTCTTTTTATCTCTTAGGCATAAGCATAAGGAAAGCTTTCTCGAATCTGATGCATCGTTTTCCAGACCGTCTATGCTGGTTACGTATATATAGGCACTACTATTGTTGTACTGCTGCTACTACTATGACTACTAGTACTAATACTCATACTACTATTATTACTATTATTAAGACTACTGCTATTACTACTACTACTACTACTACTACTACCATTACTACTACTACTACTACTACTACTACTACTACTACGACTACCACCACAAACACCTGACCTCTAGTCACCTGACTTGTCTTGAAAATATTAAAGTGTTACTTTAAGCCTTTCATTATCTGTATGTATTATATAATGCTGTTGCTACTATTATCATTGTTCTTGTTATTAACATCGTCGTGATTATCATTAAAGTTAATCTTACTATCATCAATATCATTCCAAGCAGTCAAAATTAAATTGCATGTATGTTTAAATGAAGAGAAAATATGCATCTGAATAAGAAAGCAACATTTTGTTTCTCTCCTGCAAGCTGTCTCCTAATTTCTTTTATACATACAAATGAAACGTACTTCGATAAAAATATATTACAGCAGCTGTCATTATTAAACAATATTCAGATTTGATAAAAAAAAAAAACTCTGCTCCTTCCACATATTTCGAAAAGAAGACCTTGAGTGATTATTGTAAAATCAGTCTTTGCTTTGTGTTAATTCAGCGGGTGGGGCAAAGTTCCTAGTTTTTATACACCTCTGTTGGGTATTGCAGTAGCTATACAGATTACAATAGGAAAAGCGATATCATCGATTTCAGTGATAAAATGATGATCATGGTAGTGATAATAACTAATAATAAAACAGTGATTATGATAATGATGATATTGATAATGATAATAACAAAGATGATGATGGAAATAATGATAATAATAATGATAATAAGAACAATTATAATAATGAAAATAGTGACGATAAAGATAATACTAGTAATTATAATAATAATGACAATAATAAGAATAGTAATGACAATAATAATGATAATAATAATGATGATAATAATAAATAATGATAATAATAATGATAATAATATTAAATAATGATTATAACAATACAGCAGTAATAATGGTAATAATGATGACAGTAAAAGTAGCAGCACCAACAACAAAAATAATAACTAAAAAAGATATATAATGATAATACTGAAGATGATATTATGATAATAACAATAATGATAATAATAATTTAAAAAAATGATAATAACGATGTTCATAATGATAACAATAATAGAAAGGATTATAATCACATAAATAACAGTAATAACAAATTTTGTAATGATAATGATAAAGATAATAATAACTTATGATTCTGCTTGTGTTGCGTTCGTCCGTCATTTTGCACATTTCACTTGCGCCTGAAATCGTATTCTGTGTGACTGTGGCGTTGAAATCGCTTACTCTTGTTGTAAAAAGGGGTTGAGAAAGGACAACATAAATATTAAAGAATCACACGCACATACGTGTATAAAGGCATCGTTTTACATATCTATTAGAATCATCATTATTATCATTATTAATATAGCTGTTGTTATTGTTGTTATTATTATTAATATCATTATCCTTAGTGTTATTATTGTTATCATTATCGCCATTATTATTATTATTATCATTATCGTCATCACCATTATTATTATCATTATCGTCATCATTATCATTATTATCATTAGCGCTATCATTATTATGATCATTATCGTCATCATTATTATTATCATTGTTATTCTAAATATCATTCTTCTTCTTCTTCAGACTGCACTGAAGGAATTAGACCGTCAGTTTAAGCACATTTACTATTTACAAGGGGGATGTAGAAGGACAGAAAAAGGATAGAAAAGGGAAAAGAAAGGGAGTGAAAGAGAAAAGGAGAAAGGAAGGGGAATTAAAGAGACAGGAGAAAGGAAGGGGAATTAAAGAGACAGGAGAAAGGAAGGGAAATAAAGAGAAAGGAGAAAGGAGGGGGAATTAAAGAGAAAGGAGTAAGGAAGGGGAATTAAAGAAAAATAGAGAAAGGAAAGGGAATTCAAGAGAAAGGAGAAAGGAAGGGAATTAAAGAGAAAGGAGAAAGAAAGGGGAATTAAAGAGAAAATAGAAAGGAAGGGGAATTAAAGAGAAATAGGGAAAGGAAGGGGAATTAATGAGAAAACGGAGTGGGGAACTGGAAGAGAAACAAGGGGGAAGGGAGAGGAGATAAGGGAGCGAAGTGAGGGAAGATCAGAAGGAAGAAGAGAACAATAACGAAGGGAAGAGTAAGTTTCAGGAAGTTTTGGGAATGAGAGCAGAGCGGGAAAAGGAAAAGAACAGGTAGAGGGAAGGCGAAAGGAGAGAGAAGCGTGAGAGAGAGAGAGAGAAAGAGAGTCGTACTTATTATTATTATTATTATTATTATTATTATTATTATTATTATTATTATTATTATCATTATTATAATAATAATTGTTATTACTATTATTATTATTATTATTATTATTATTATTATCATTATTATTATTATTACCATTATTATTATTATTATTATTATTATTATTATTATTATTATTTTATTATTATCATTATTATTATTATTATTATTATTATTATTATTATTATTATTTATTTATTTATTTTTCACATGAATTTCTACAGGTCCAGCTAGTAATAATAATAGTATGTGTAATTCTAATGATTTCAACCATAAGGATAATTATGGATATATTTATCATGACACAAAACAGTGGTAACAATGATGATGATAATAATAATGAAAAATGATTATAGACTGAATACCAATATTTACAATACTAATGACAACAATGATTATCTGCAATGACAATAATAATAATAATAATAATAATAATAATAATGATAATAATAATAATAATAATAATAATAATAATAATAATAATGCTACGCCAGTGGGTCTTTGTCTCTGTGCGAAACATGTGTTAACATGAAAAGGATGACCTGGGCATGTGTTAACATGAAGGGACCTGGGCAAACATGATGCAACTGGCTGTGAGCGGAGGAGCGGAGGAACAAGCCAAGAGAGACGGAGTTGGGTGCTGCTCCTGTGAAGACCTCGTGTGTGCCCTTGTGACCTGATAAACTTTGTGTTGCCCTGTTATAAGCTGTATCATGCAGTGTGACATGCTGGTTTCCCCCTGTATTGTGCCTATAGAAAAGTGTACGGGTAAATAACTTGTGTAAATAAAGGAAAGACAGTCATTTTGTGTTTATTTCGTGCCCTGCCTCGCCACTTGGCGTTTCCCCTAGTGGTGTTCTGGACGCTGTGGTGCTCTGTGCCTCTTGGAGCTGTTCAGTGTTCACGACCCTGTGGATAGCACGCCGTCTGCCTAGCCTGCCTTGTGTTGGTGGCAGAGAGACGAGGCGGCCGGCGTAACAAATGGTGTCAGGAGTGGGATATGTGATATTTGATCAGTGAGAGCGCCGATTTATCATGTCGTTCAAAGATGGCGGCAGCCATGAGGGAGAGGAGGCTATGACTGACGCAGGCACGAGTGAGGTGAAGCCGAGCCAGATGGACCTGATCACTGCCATGCTGGCCGGCATGAGGGAGGAAATGGCACAAAGGGCAGAAGAGCAGGCACACGAGCAGGCGCACCATCTCGTCGAGATGCAGGCAAGGAAAGCAGAGGAACAGTTCTGCCGACTTGTTGAGGTGCTACAGAGCAATCTTGCATCTGTGAAGATGGAAACTCAGCAGTACACCGACAAGGCCTGCAACAGCGTGAACTGATGGAGGGGTGCAGACTCTGAAGGGCGAGGTTCAGGGCATGAGGGAGGAAGTGAAGGAGGAAAGGCGGCGTCACGAGGTAGTAACGTTGCAAGCAGAGAAGGCAGACGAGGTTCTGGCAACAGATGCCAGAGTGTCAGATTTACTGGGGTCTACCTGGGGTCCGTGGCAGGAAACCCTCGGGCCTCGCAGCGTCGTGTCGGAGCCAGTGGTTGCTGCAGAAGGCTGGGGACCCATCGGAACCGCTCCCTTGGGTATAGGTGGCGGCAAACTCGGACCCGGTCAACCCGCCTCGTTGCCTCCCTCACCCCCTTCCTCCCCCCGGGCGTGTTAGTTCACGGCACGCGTTCTCCACCCTGCAGCCCCTCGGCCTCCAGACATTCTGTGAGGCGTAAGCCAGCTGAGTACGACGGGAAGGTGGCCTGGGAGGCATATGTCGCCCAATTTGAAATGCTGGCATCTGCCCAGGGCTGGAGCCAGGAAGAGAAGGCCCTGCAGCTGGTAACAGCGCTAAGGGGCCCCGCGGTGGAAGTGTTGGGGCATCTGCCGGCATCCCAACATGCCTCTTACACCAGCGTGCCTGAGGCTTTGAAACGCCGTTTCGGGCTCCACCACCAGGCCGAGGTATATCGGGCCCAGTTGAAGAAGCGGACTCGTGAGCGTGGCGAGACACTGTCCCAGCTGGAGCAGGATCCCAGCTGGAGCAGGATGTGGAGGCGCTGGTAAGGACATCGTACCCTGCGGCTGCGGAAGAGATGATCGTGGTCCTGGCCCGCGATTTCTTTGTTGACACTTTGCAGGACCAGCAGCTGCAAATCTACGTCAAGCAGGCACACCCTGAGCACCTGCAGGTGGCGCTGGCGAGGGCCTTGGAGTTCGAGGCCTTCCTGAAGGCAACGAGTGGCCTAGGGCCAGCTGCTCAGCCCCATCATGACTTCCGGGGCCAGAAGGCTAAAGTGGAGAAGGTAGCATTGAGGAAGGTGAGCCCGAGCACTTTCCAAGGCTTGTGTTGGGGCTGCGGAGAGGTAGGGCACAGACGTAGTCAGTGTCGGAGGGAGCGGAGAACACGTCCTCTCAACCGGACGGATTCTGATGCCTTCCAGCAGTGCTGCAAGGACTGTGGCAGGTATGGTCACCATCTGAGTGCATGTCCTAAGGCTAAGGAAGTGGTACAGGAGGAAAACTCGGACAGGCTGGAGAAGGGGGCCGAAACCCAGCCGTCCTCGGTTCCCGGGCCCTGACTTGGGTAAGATGCCGTCGAACCAGCACGATGCAGGTGGAGGGCTCAGTAGATGGGAAGCCATGCTGCCTGATAGTGGACACTGGGGCTGAGAAGACCCTAGTGCGGCCTGATATGTTGGCCACTATGTGACTTCCAGATACACCACAGAGACTGTGTGGTGTCACGGGGCATTGTGTGCAGCTCAAGGGGCCAGTGGAGGCTCGTATTGGCATGGGCAGCATGGTGCAGCGGCTGCCGGTGTATGTGGCCGATCTGGACGAGCACTGCTAGCTGGGCCTTGACTACCTGACACAGAGTAAGGCGTGTGTCGACCTTGGACGGAAGCTGGTGAGGGTGAACGGTGAAGATGTGCCCTTGCTTCCAGAGGTTGGCTGTGCAGAGGTAGTTACGGCTGAACGACTGCACCTTGCCCCCAGGACAGAGTCTAGAATCCGGTGTCGACTGTCAAGAGTGATGCGTGGAGTAGAGGGCCTCGTGGAACCCATTCAAAACCTGCAGCTGGCTGATGGCGTAGCGGTTGGGCGGAGCCTTGTTGGACCAGGGGAGGGGTTAGTTACAGTGTTGGTAGCTAACTTCTCCAATAAGGACCTGAAGGTGCCAGCTGGTGCAAAGCTGGGCACTTGTGAGGAAGTGGAGCGCCCAGAAGAGTCGTTGGGGAGCGAGGAGTTAGTTGGTGTGGGGCCGTTGTCTGACTTCCTCGAGGACTTGGCGCACCGGCTGTGGCGTTTCCATGGGCCAGGAAGCTACTCCTGGGGCCATGGTGAAAAAGAAGATGACGTTAGCCCTAGTGGCAGACGCTGACCGAGATGAGGATGAACATTTGGACGGTGAGGGCGATGCAGCAAACGTCAATGGTGACCATGAGCCAGGTCCTGGAGCAGGAGATACCCCTCTGGGTGCCACTGCCAATCTACCGCCGCCCACACCTCCTCCAGAGCGACCCCAGCGAGAGCAAAGAAAGCCGCGCTGGATGAAAGATTTTTGTGTCTCTGAGAACTTATTTTCAATTACGGTTCCTTTTGTTTGAAAGAATTTTGTTTGTTCCTGAGGACTAATTTTATTTAAATTTTCTGTAGTTTGTTTCAGGTTTAGGTATGTCAGAGCAGACATACCTGCTTGATAGGGGGGGATAGTGCTACGCCAGTGGGTCTTTGTCTCTGTGCGAAACATGTGTTAACATGAAAAGGATGACCTGGGCATGTGTTAACATGAAGGGACCTGGGCAAACATGATGCAACTGGCTGTGAGCGGAGGAGCGGAGGAACAAGCCAAGAGAGACGGAGTTGGGTGCTGCTCCTGTGAAGACCTCGTGTGTGCCTTTGTGACCTGATAAACTTTGTGTTGCCCTGTTATAAGCTGTATCATGCGATGTGACATGCTGGTTTCCCCCTGTATTGTGCCTATAGAAAAGTGTACGGGTAAATAACTTGTGTAAATAAAGGAAAGACAGTCATTTTGTGTTTATTTCGTGCCCTGCCTCGCCACTTGGCGTTTCCCCTCGTGGTGTTCTGGATGCTGTGGTGCTCGGTGCCTCTTGGAGCTGTTCAGTGTTCACGACCCTGTGGATAGCACGCCGTCTGCCTAGCCTGCCTTGTGTTGGTGGCAGAGAGACGAGGCGGCCGGCGTAACAACAATAATAATAATAATAATAATAAAATAATAATGATAATAATAATGATGATGATAATAAAATAATAATAATAATAATAATGATAATCATAATAATAATAATGATAATAACAATAATGACAATAATGATAATAATAATGATTATAATAATAACAGTGATAATAATAATAATAATAATAATGATAATATAATAATAGCAATGATACTAATGGTAATGATAATGATAATAAAGCAAGTATAATAATAACAACAGCAATAATCGCAGGAAGAGTTGAAAAGTTGATCGATGTGACAACAATGATACAAATAAAAATATCTGCAATAATTTGATAGCAATAACAACTAAAGTATTGCATTCACTGTGAAGAGACTATATATTTCCAAGTTATTAATCATAATACTTATACTGATATTGATGATAAAAATTAAACATATAAGAAATTCGATAATGATTATATTCATACAATAATATTAAAGATACCAGTCAACATGGATTCTGAATAGAAATTACTAAAAAAAATGTATTTGTAGTTGTTATGATTATGCTGTGCAGCATTTATTCCTCCGATTGAAATCAGTATCATTTTTGCTATTTTTATATTGCGGTAGTGATGATAAAAAAACTCAATATTGCCATCTGTGCATTTTCTTTTTCATTCATTCTATTTTTACGTTGTCCAGGTTCCTTGAACTTGAATAATTTGTGAGTGGCAACAACGTAATGGGACTTCACTTGGCGCATTTTCATTGGTCCACATAAGCCGAGAGGCCGGTACCTTTACCTTCTTCATAGTGGAAGCTCTTCTTTCAGGATCCTTAAATGCATCTTATTTTTATTTTAAAGAAAACAAGATACATACAATTCAGTCCCTCCAGAACCCTTTTCAAACTCCAAGGTGCCTCGAAAAGTTTTAAATAAGCAAGGGAAATCCCGGGGAGGGCAGCGTCGCAGTACGAGAGTTTGGGTCGAGGCGCGGCGTCGGCGAGCGGAGGCGTCGAGCGGCATTCTCGCCCCGGCTGCGAACGACGCCGCCCGCCGACCCAGGCACGCGCTGACAGGGTGACAGCCGAGTGCTACTTCAGCAGGGAAAAGCAGGCGGAGCGAGGATGAGGACCGCCATCTGGGTGATTTTGTGCTTCGGGTGGTCTGCTGGGCAGCAGAAGGAGCCGTCCATCACTATTGATCCCGATGGAGGTATGTTATTATAGTGAAGTTTTTGCTTTATTTGTTGGAGAGATTAGTATATTTGTAGTTTGTTAAACCAAATACAAATGCACTTGATATTTCATCATGGTAAACAACTGATGAAGCTGCAGTAATTATGAAACAAAAAAAAAGAAAAGAAAATTAACACTGCAAATTATACATTCATGAAACATGCAAGTTAGGCAGGCTGTTATGCAGTGTTTGTACACCTGTCTCACCTGCAGAGTTTTCCAAAATTGACTGTAGTGTTTTAGAGAAAGATGGCCATTAAGTATAGTTCACATTTCATTTAACTGTATCATGGCAACTTGGCATGCATTAGAGGTTGGTTAGCAACATCACAACCAGAGGGAAGATAGGTTGTTCGGCCAGTGGCAGTTGCACATACATTTTCTAATCATTGATATTTGTTACTGAGAGCGACACACCCTGCAGAGATGAAGTCCTAAAACCAGGGTATCATGCTAACCCAAAAGTCTAAACCTAACGTATCCAACCTTCTGTTTATTCCCTAGACAGGGTGGGAGGGGGTTGGGGGGGCATGCCCTCCTATACCCCACATTTTATTAGCACATCATGTCAACTGCTGCAACAGCTTTGTAATTGAAAATATTTGACACACCTTCAGTGTGGAGGGTGCAGACAAGCTGCAGCGAGGAGGAATTATAGAAAATGCAGGATTAAGAAATGTGCGAGTGTTCTGGACATAGTCTGATTGGTGATATGCAAATATTTTTGTCATTCTGCAGTAAATATGAAGCTGCAGCGTCTGTACCCTTGTTGTTTATGACCATAAATTATGCTCTAGAAGGTGCTGCTGTCCATTTCCTTCTGTCTGTGCATCACTCTCCATAATATTAATCTAAATGTTAAATATCTACTAAAACTGGGGTTAATGTTACCAAGAGTGATGTACAGAGATAGAGGAAAGCAGACTCTTCCATCTTATAGAGCATAAGAAATATTCATGAACAACACAGGTACAGCTGGTGTGGCCTCACATTTACCACGAAACGATGAAAATACCCACTGCTCAGACGAAGTCCACAATAGCCTACATAGCCCGAGTTCTTAATGTCATGTTTTCTGTAAGTTGGCACAAAATGCTAATAAAGGGTGGTATATGGGAGCTTGCCTCCCTGTCTAGGGAATAAATAGAGGATAGGAAATGTTAGGCTTGGATTTTTGAGTTCGCATAAGAACTTGTTCCGTTGATAGGAACTTCCTTATAATGTTATGATAGCATGTCACCCATTGCCGTTGGATTAAAGCTGTTGTAAGTTCAGTCATGGTGAATGTTTACAAAACACCTGCATGTTTTCCACTGACATCTTGCCAATTGACATAACTGCTTAAACTTGTCAGTAGTCCCATCTTGGACAATTTTACTGAGTGGCCTTGTGTACATACTCATACATTTCTATCATATGACCCCTGATTCTCCTGTTAGGTAGCGTTTGAAACACAAGTAGTGACTCCTCTTATAATGTTGCTCTTAAGTCATTTCTGCTACTAGTTCCTTCTTCATGTCATAGTCCAGGATCAAGCAGACTGATGATGTTGCTGTTGCCAGGATATCCCTGCTGAGCATTCTTGATGGTCTTTTGTCTAATGTCAGCTTTTGCTAACACCTTGGTAACACAGTTATTATGACTAGTATTCCTACAATGATATGGCAATAATGATTTTTTTTTTTTTTTTTTTTTTTGCTATTTTCATTATTGTAATTATCATTATTAATGTTGAACAATTAATGCTATTACTGCTAATCTGCTGTTATTAGTCAGTTTTGTTATATGCATTTTTTCTTGTATGCAGTGCCTAACATATTTTATATATACAAGTCTTTGTCATGTATTGCAATGTGTAATCTGAGATCTCTCTCAACAGAAATCCCAGTGGTTGAAGGATTTGGAGGAAACATCGATATTGTGGAAGAAGACGATGTCCTTGTTTTAACAAGGGACAATTTCTTGCATGTTGTAAATCCAAAAGATGTTATACTTGTTGAGTTTTATGCACCATGGTAAGACATTGCAACTGTGTTGTTTTTATTTTTTTATGAATATTGCTTTTAACCCTGTAGCATTTGTGGGAAGTGGAATGCTTGAAATTGATAGTGTATTCTTTTGAGAATATTTGTCTTGAGTTTTTGACATTGCTTTTCATTTCTTATTATATAGTGATTTAAGTGAATGTGAATTGGAAACAGGTGTGGCCACTGCAAGTCTCTAGCCCCTGATTATGCAGCTGCAGCACGCGAGTTAAAAGATGATGGCATACGGCTTGCCAAGGTGGATGCTACAAAGGAGACAGAACTAGCAAAGGAACACCTTGTATCGGGTTATCCAACAATTAAACTGTTTAAGAAAGGGCAACCTATTGAAGACTATTCTGGAGCAAGGACAACTCAAGGTATATTGTGTTTCATGTTCAGAAGTAGTGCTAACTGTTGATTGAAATGCTTGATCTGCTGATCAGACCAGATATGAATACTCATATATTCCCTTCCAGATGAACATATAATGGATTTTTAAATATATTATCCTAATACATAAGGAACACATATAATTAGATATGTTAAGCTCAGTCTGTTTGTCCCCACAGCTATTGTAGAGTACATGCGCATGCATGCTGATCCTAACTATCAACCTCCACCCTCTGCTGTAATGGTCCTAACTAGTGCTAACTTCTCAAAGACCATTAAATCTAAAGAGCTCATCCTTGTTGAATTTTATGCCCCATGGTGCCGCCACTGCAAAGCGGTAAGATTGCTAGTTTTATAGTGTTTGCTGATTTTTAATCATTTTTTATTTAGGTATATACAGAACCGTACAGCTCTGACAAAGCATATACTGTTAGTATGTACTGTATATTATGTTTCTGTACATTTGTTAAAATAGAACAGAACTCGGTAGTTGAGTTATGTTGGGTTTTCAAGAAATTAATGCATTATATATTCCTCCCAGCTTGAGCCAGAATATGAAGGAGCTGCCAAAGAGCTAGTGAAAGTTGACATCCCACTAGCAAAAGTAGATGGCCCAGAGGAGAAGGAACTTGCTGATGAATATGGAGTTTCTGGCTATCCAACACTTCTGGTTTGTCATTAATTTCTTATTTTATATATTTTATATTAGAGATAGCCATTAACCATGTAATTCCAAGATTCTGTAGCTGTATTTACATTTTGGGAAATAGATATCTCGAATGACAAATATATGATAATACATATATACTGTCAAAAAAATTATTGTAAAAAATGTATATTGGATATCTTTTGATTAGAAATTTCTCAAACATTGATATAAAAATGTTTTTCCAGGTGTTTAGAAATGGGAGACAATTTGACTTCAAAGGTCGGAGAGACTTGGAGGGAATTGTAGAGTATATGAAGGAACAAGCCAAACTTCCATCCATGGAGATAAAATCGGTGCTGGAAATGCACAATAATATGGTTCGAACAGATGCTACTGTCATTGGTTACTTCACTGAGAAGGGTAACATGTTTGAAGAATACATAGGAGCAGCAAATGAGCTGAGAGGTATAGTAAGCAACTTTTTTTTTTTTTTTTTTCTATAAGATATTTTAAAGATTTTATGGAATGGCTTAGATTTTGAAATGTTCTTAGGTCAATGAGTTTGTTTGAGGTTATGAATTGATTTGCCTGTATAAATTTGTTTCCATTGAAATGCCTGCCAGTGTGCGGTTTAGTTTCTTTCTTTCTTTCTTTTCTTTATTGAATTTAAATTTATGAAACTAATGGTCTAAGTTAAAGGGGTGTTTCACAAGGTGATTGTCATTATAATCAGTAGCTACTTCAGTAACTCCCTTATTTCAGCTCTTATTTATGTCAGTCGGGTATCATTTGAAATTACTTTTCAAGACAAAGTAAATGGCCATAGAACATTTTGCAAATTGCTTTGTTTATCAAAATAAAGGTAACATACTTAGCAAATGTAATAGAATCTACAAATTATTTTGCATATTGAAAATTGAGTGTACATTTTTTCTACATAAGTAATGAAAATGAGTCCAGCCTAGCTCTTAAAGATCAACAACTCTATAAATACGCAATATTAATACAAGTTAGATGGAAATGTAGATTTTATTATAAGCTTTAGTCATTATAGGCACTTCACTACTGGGGATTTTGGGAGAGATAAGGCTACAGTATTTAGCATGCTCGCCACTTTCCAGCTCTCCCTCTTCCTCCATTAGCTTCATACAGTCTGCAGCTTCTCTCAATAAGTAGCTGGCTTCAGAATAAATTTAGTCATACTGATCTGGAAGGCTGTGCATCATGTGTTACATCATGGGTTACATCATGGATGGGGGGGGGGGACCTGTACTACAACCTATTCAAATTCACATTGCTGCAACCTTCACATCCCGTTACTGCTTTTCACAACTTGGAAAGGGCCAGATAGGGCTATAGAAAACCTTAATTGAGGGGAAAGTAATGTCTTTCCAAATTTATTTACTTTTTTCCTGCCAAGTTTTTGTTGTTGCTCTGTAATAGTATTGTACATTTGCACTTTCAACGTGTCATATGCCTAAATAAGTAATTTTAGGTAATTTGCACATAGCTTTGAGTATATTTATGTATATATTGACTATCTGCAAGGCTACCAGAATGGATTACTAAAAAAGAAATGAAATATCCATAAAAAAAAATAAATATACCTTTTTTGATAGTCATGTTTTCCTATAAATAGGATATTTAAAAGTACTGAGTTAATTTTCCCTTCATGTACAGGCAAACTTCCCTTCTTCCACACATTGGAACCATCAGTTGCTGAGCACTTCAAGCTAAAAGATAACTCCATTACTGTTATTATGCCAGAGATTTATCATTCCAAATATGAAGACAAAGTGTTCAGATATACCAAGGTATGATAGTGTGTATTAAGGCTTTTTTTCAGAATCAAATGTGTAAAAAGTAATTGTAGTATTACACTGCAACATATAAAAGAAATTGATGCAATTTGAATAAATTAATTAATAAAAATATATAGATAATGCAGAATTAGTTGTAGTGATAGAAATACAGTAGATTCTGAGGAACAAGTTTCATAAGGTAACAATTATAGTATTTAAGGTAATTATATGGCTTTTGCTAGTAATTTTGGTAATGATGATTATAGGTCAGAGTATGAGATAAACTGATGATAAGGATAATGAAAAGGTAAGATAAAAAGCATAATTTGATAAATCTAATAATTGGTATGAACCATAAGAATTATTATACTGTGTAATTGTGCACAAATGTTTATAAAGATTAAGTGTGCACTTTTACATGATTTATGAGAGTGCTGTATGCAATTTAGCTACATAAAAATGTTATACTATGATCATACAATAGAGATACTGACTATATTTGACATCTGCAGACTACAGCAACATTCAAGGATATTGGGCTGTGGATAGCTAAGAAGAGTGTCCCATTAGTTGGTCAGCGTACGAAGAGTAACAAGGATTTCAAATATGAAACTAGACCTTTGGTTGTGGTGTACTATGATGTTAATTTTTCACATCAGTATGTTAAAGGTATGCTTTATGAATTCTAGTCAGTGAATATATGCCATATGAATATAAAGTCAATGAATATACTTTAGAAGCAGTTCATCATATCTTTACTGCCCTTCATTGTCATTCATGAGCTGATATTCATTCATGACATAGTATTTTTGGATTGTACTCTTTAAAGCATTGATTACCTTTTCAGAGACATACATTATCACAACTCTAAAAATTAATTTATTTTTCAGATACACAGTTTATTCGCAATAAAATCTTGCCAGTAGCAGATGCAAATAGGGATATCCTCTTTGCTATTGCTGATGAAGAGGAATTTGAAGATGAGATCAAGAGCCTAGGGTTGGAAGATTCTGGTGAATCTGTAAATGTTGGACTGTTCTCAAATAACTTGAAGTAAGAATTGGGTTTACTGTGTATAAATGCTCTGTTGAATACTGTGTATTTGTATTATGGTTTTATAATTATGAAGTAAAAATAATTCATCAGGTTGTCACTTTCTTGCAGATAGCCTAAAATAGTATTTGAAATATCAGTAATTCTGTAAAAGCCATTTGTAGACTAGTGTTGATTGATCATATTAATAATATCTTTGTGGAATTGCTTATTCTCATTCCTGTATTCTTAAACCAAATTTTATTTACGTAAACTAGAACAAGTTTTATAATGGTGCTTTTTTTAACAGGTATCCTCTAGAACCTGAGGATGATTTTAGCTCAGATGTATTAAGCGAATTTATTGATGAATTTAAGGCTGGTAAGTTTAAACTAGTGTAATCATGACTAAGATTAACCCCTTAGATCTGGTTGCATCACAGCAATCACATGACCAAAAATCTGGGCATTAGGCTTACATGAGCAGCTGCTGTGCCAGATATGAGGCTTGTAGGCCAGGCACACGCGAACACTCATCATAGGTGGTCACAAGACTCTGCCACTGAAATGTTATTTTCTCTTTTTATGCATAAACCTTTTTAGCTTTTTGGCCATTTTCAAATGTCCATATTTGTCATTTGATTTACATTATCCAGATGGTAATAATATTTTCTTTGCACAGACTCTTAGATCATCTCTCTATGTAGTCTACAACTTGGTGCAAGAAAAGAAAAAAAGAGAAAAAAATATATATTTCTTTCTTTCTTTCTTTCTTTCTTTCTTTCTTTCTTTCTTTCTTTCTTTCTTTCTTTCTTTCTTTCTTTCTTTCTTTCTTTCTTTCTTTCTTTCTTTCTTTCTTTCTTTCTTCGTAACAAGTTTTCTGCAATACAACTTGCGCTGCTGGTCACGGTGCCTGGAATACAGTGCTGAGAATGGAAATGGAGTCCTCCATGGAGCCAGTGCTCTTCCAGCCATGGCTCGTGGACATTACATTCCACACTTGTTTATTGATAGGAATAATGCAGAATTGCCAATCACCCTTCCAAGAGGTTTGTGCATTCATGGCAAGTCTTTCCCATCACCCTGTCCTTCAACCGAAACACTCACAATGGAAAGTTCATGTCACCTTGCCTGCAGCCAGATTTTCCCATGACAGCATGTTCATGTCATGTAAATGTTACGTTATCCAGATCAAAGGGGTTAAAAACAACAGCATCAACAAAATGCAAAGGTATATTTGCTGAGCACATTGAAAATTGGAAAAAGATAGTTAAATGTGTAAACCAATTAACCTTTTTTTTTTTTTTTTTTTTTTTTTAGCAAACCTAAAGCCATTCCTGAAGTCTCAACCCATACCCAAGAGGCAGGAGGGCCCAGTGCGCATCTTTGTGGCCAAGAACTTTGAAGTGGAAGTTATGCAGTCAAAGAAGGATGTCCTCATAGAATTCTATGCTCCATGGTGTGGTCATTGCAAGAACCTAGAACCAGTTTATAAGAAATTAGCCAAGCATTTGTCAAAGAGTAATGAAGATGTTATTGTGGGTAAGATGGATGCTACTGCCAATGATGTTCCTCCCTTGTTCAAAGTGTCTGGATTCCCTACAATCTATTACCTAAGGGCAAGCGAAAAGGATAACCCAGTGCCTTTCACAGGAGAGCGCTCTCTGAAGAAACTGAAGGTAAGAAGGAATTTGTTTTAATTTAGATGGCACAGGGATGGATTATATTGTCAGTGTACTTGTTTTTTTAGATTAATTTCATCAGTGCTCTTCAAATTAATTTATTGATATATTTCTCCCTTAACCTTTCAGGAATTTGTAGAGCAGGAGTCCTCCATTTTTAATAATGTGGAAGATACTCAGGAGGAGACTACAAAAGATGAACTTTAGCATCTTAAGAAAACTGAAATCTGAATGAGTATGGGAGACTTATTGGAACCAGTATACAAAATACAAATAGAAAAAGGAATTCCAAATAGGATAGTAACAAAGATTATTTAAGTCTTAATTTCTATGCACAGTTCATATCTTACTTTATAAGAACAAAAAATAGAGACCTTTAATTTTGGTAGTGCCTTAGTTGCACGTAGCACAAATATTTTAATGTTATTTCTGTCCAAGGGTCCTTATTTTCTTCTGTGATAACCATGAGATCTAATCTGCAATACCAAAGTCGGCATTTACTAGTTTGAGAGTATCGGTGCATAACCTAGTGTCCTGTCGGTTATCATTGCTGCTTGGAAATTATTGTGATGAGAAATTGGTATTTTGGTTGTGTATTTAGTAGTGTTATTATTTTTGTGCTATATCCATTCTCTGGATATATAGGATGAACTGAATGGCACCATCGTTTGTTTACAATAGCACAAGCATGATTGTATATTTTTTTTGTTAACTTATAGCAGAAATTTGCTATTTGTGAAACAAGTCAAAGGAAACTGTTTTGTTATCTAAATATTTAGGTGAATTTCATGTTATATTATTTCAAATGTAACCATGTAATTTTGTGATGGTATTCAGTCGCAACCATGACTATATTTGTATTGAGCCAATATTTTTAATTTTCTAAAATAAAGAAAGGCTATTAAACTGTGTATTTGTAGCTTGACATATTTTCTTACTTTTTGGCATATTCAATACTTATTTTAAAATGTTAAATGTTGAAATTACTGGATGCTAGTAAAGAACATGGTTATTTTTAAAACCATGTGATGGCTTTGAAAAATGGTATGGATCCTTTGATACCTTACTGATATAGTCAAACAATACCAAATGAGCAGAACTTGTAAGGATTTAAAAATTTCTTGAATGCGTTAAATATTTTGACAACAGTTCACCAAGACAGACCTCATTCCAAGATTTTTCCATACACATATATATGTGTCCCTACTTTATAACCCAATCAGCATGGATGACAGGAATACATGCCATGCTCACTGTTTTGCAAGTTTGTTTATTGTATTTACACATAGATATAAGTGCTATAAGTGCTTAATCACCAAGTAGTCAGTTATCAGTCCTACCTATCTCACCTGTTTACCCTTTTTCTTTTGTATTATTTAATTCTCTTAAATGCTACCAAGATTTTAATAATTTAATAATCACCACATCAATAACAATAAATGCATTTTCCTGCCAATTCAAGGAATGGGAAAATTGAGATCGGTCACTAGGGCCTACTGATAGACTGTTGCTGGCCGAGCGCACGTGGAGCTATCTCTATGTAACAAAATTCACAAACTACAGGGGACGAAATGTAAATCCGTAGTAGTTGGGCAAAAGATATGATAGAGCCAGTGAATGAGCAAGATGATATAAAACAACATTGAAAGTGTGAAAGATCAAACTAAAATGCGTTTACCCAGAGTAATTACTGAAAATCAAATGCTTTGATAATCTGAATGGCCAAAAACGGAGATCAGGATACCGGTAGTTTAGGGTTACTTACAGTAAAGCATGTTTTGATCCAACTACACATTTTATGCCATAAAAATTGCATTCATATCTAATAAGTTTAAAAAGGCCACATAAAATGTGATTTCTGAACCATAACCCCCCAATCCCTTGCTTGTCATGGGGTGGCTTAGGAGACGGCCCAATGTAGGAATCACCCCTCACCCTCAGCCCTTGCCTCAACTAATTTTGCATGGTCTTTCCTCCTCCTTTCCTTTTCCTTCTTTACCCCCAATCACTTGCTTCTTGTTGCTGTGGGGCTGAGGTGGCAAAGACTGAGGCCCAATGTAGGGGATCACCCCTACCTTGGACCTTAGCCCTTGCCTCAACTAATTTTGCCTGGTCTTTTCTTCCTTCCCTATCTATAACAAAAATTGGTCAGATTGTGGACCTACCTTACCGACAGTGCTACTTCATTCCTCCTAAAAGTCATCGTAAGAACAACAACAACATTGTCAAAATTACTTTCCGTAAACCTTCCTTTTCATGTTTACATTGGTGGAAGATCCCTCCCTGTCAGACTAATATCAACGTCCTCTCCGTTAATGTCAAAATTGTTACCGTTTAGGACATCCTGCCAAACACTGCCGTTCCACAGCCAGATGCCCTCGATTTGCCCAACCTGATCATAACCGATCAAACTGCTATGCACAGTCACGTACATGTGCCAACTGTGGTGGCCACACCTACAAACGTACATGTGCCAACTGTGGCGGCCACACCTACAAGTTTAAGCCAGAAGTGGAAAATCTCAGATTCAGACTTGGTCTCACTCTGCATGAAGCCAGACAGCAAGCATGTCGACGAGTTTGCTTTACTCTCTGCTCCAGTAATATCACTCGCTCTGCCCCTCTCCCTCCCTTCCAAGATGCTCCTACACCCCCCGCTATACCCATCCCTCCTACATCTTTATTCCCCACTTCTACCTCCTACCTTCCCCAGTCAAATTCTTTTGCCATTCGAAATTCAGACACTCCAATCTCTACTGCAGCGCCAACACTTTCCCCTCTTCCTCCCCGCATTACCAGCAGCAGACAGACTAAACGTTCCACCCCTTCTCCTACCACACACTCACCTCCACCTACCTTTACCTCTACTTCTCAGACACAAGTTTCCTCTTCCCCCACTCATAAGAATACTGTTGTCTCACAAAACTCCCCAACCAATTCCAATACAGAACTCTTTGAAGATATTCAGAACTATCTGCTCGAGTCCCAAATTAACACCGAAACTCCTCATCCACCCACAAATTCCACAACACCCGCTTCCTCCACACTCATAGTAATTGCCGATATCCATCCTCCTCCTACTCATACTCCCCCTACACCTTCCTCCTACTCACCAACACAGCCCTTCCCCCCAGCTCCAGCTCCACCTACATTAACTCTCCCCCCATTCCCTCTTATCCCTTCCACTCCCTCCTGGATACACACGTGAATCCCTCTGTCACAACTATACCCTTCCCCAGATCCTCTACCTCTTGATACTACTCCTGATACTACACCACCTCCCCCCTCTCATTCCTTATCTCACCCCCTAGTTCCTTCCTCTTCAAATTCCCCAACACACATTGTAACTGTTATCACTCATAGATCAACTAAAGTATAGCTCTCCCACGTTGGAATATTCGCGGTTTCCGTTCTCACAGGCTTGACCTTCGTCATATCCTGTCTTCTTATAACCCATCCATTATCTGCCTCCAAGAGACTTTTCTTACACATCCTCTTATACAATTCCCAACTGGTCTATACTTATCCATCAGAAAATACCCTATGCCATACCTCCCTTTCAAACCACTTTCCCGTTCACTGTTATTCGTGTCTTTCTTCGCCGTTGGATCACAGTTATTTCAGTCTACTTTCCCCCTTCCCACCTCATTGACTTTGTTGCCTTTAAAACTAAATTCCCAACTCCAGCTACCTTTCCTCGTACTTGGTGATTTTAACTGCCGCCACACTCTTCAGGGTATTCTATCACCAATTTCTGTGGCCGATCGTAGAACGCTCCCTCTCCACAAATGACCTTACTATTCTTAATTCAGATCGCCCTACACACTTTGACATATTCACCCAATCTTTTTCATGCCTTGACTTCTCTCTATGCTCCCCATCTCTCCATTTAGATTTCCACTGGTCAGTTCTAGACCACTTTCCCTATAGGGACCACTAATGACATGGGGTATATCCCTCCAGTTTGTCACCAATGTGATGTGGTGAGTTTGTGTTCCTCTTTGATGGCACTGGTTTTGTTCTTGGGGTGTAGTTAAAGTTGCTGTAGATTCTAAAGTTTATTTCTGCTGGAGTATGGTTTTTGAGGTGATCACAGAATTTTCACTAAACATAAGAAAATAGTAACATTAATCTTTAGTGGGAGTGTCAGTGCCGACTCTGTTTTTTTATGTGGTCACATGTTTGGACGGGGACACTGGATATGTCAGTATTATTAAATTATTAAATTTAATAACTACAGTATCATCAATAATAATGATTACAAACATTCTAAATAAGGATTTTCATTACAAACATTTTGAGTACATGTACATGAAAGTGATAAGGGTCGGAATCGCTTGCTCTGGGGGCATTTTGTCATTGTTATGTTCTGGGCACAGGTCATGTTGGTGCAGGCGATAACCAATAGAGATAACTGTGGGAAGTCGAGGGTGAGTAGAGGGGTGAGCTCATTAGAACCATTTTCCAGTCCTTTCTCCTACTTCAAAGGTACTAGTTCCTAATCTCCCAGCTGGTGCTTTAATAGAGTGAATGGCGTACTTTCACCTTACTCTCTACTATTCATACCCCTCCAACCCCCTTCTTGTCCATTTCAGATATGATACAATGTTTCACAGCTACAGCCCTAAGAACTGCCTATACAGCCATTCCATGAACCTCAAGACCTAATAGCTCCAAATGTTCCATGGTGGAATTCTGATGGTAACAGAGTGCTTCGCTTAAAACGTGCAGCCTGGCACCCCCAATCAACTATCAGCCCTTATTTTCTTTACAAGAGCCTCCACCGGTCTTCGTCATACAATCTGGAACAGTAAAACAAATCGCTGGCGATATTATGTTTCCTCAGTTACATCTTCTACATCAGTTTCTGCAGTTTAGTGTTGGATCCATAAACTATCCGGCAAACATCCCCCCATCCAGCCCCTGTCCTCCATATTCGAGATACTCACCTTTCTCCACACTTCTTTTTCATTAAAACCACCTATTATTTTCATCCTATCCTCTGCTGAGTTTTATAATGCTCCATTTTCTTCCTCTGAACTTAATGCTGCCTTACAGTCGCACCACAACACTCATGAAAGCCCTAACAGTATTAACTATCGTATGCTCCGACACCTTTCATCTTCCTCTCTGTCCTTCCTATTAATTATTTTCAACCACATGTAGATATCAGGAAATTTTCTTTCTCATTGGTGAGAAGATCTTATCCTCCCCTTCTTGAAACCCAATAAATCGAGTACCTTCCCTCAAGATCACCACCCCATCGCTCTAACTAGCTGCTTGTGCAAACTACTAGAGCAAATGGTTAACTTCTGCTTAATGAGGTATCTTGAATCTCACAATCTTCTCTCTCCTTCCCAGTTTGGTTTCCTCCGTGCCCAAAGTACAGCTGACCCTCTTGCTCATTTCAAGACATATTACATCTGCATATGCATGCCATGAATCCATATTAGCCATATTCTTTGACCTAGAAAAAGTATATACTACATGGTGGTACCATATTCTCCAAAAAATTTTCCTCCCTAGGAAACATGGGTATCTTCATAAAATCTTTCCTCTCCAAATGCACTTTCCAGGTCAAATTTGCCTCTTTAATATTGTCATTATTTTCTCAGTTCAAAGGCATCACAGAAGGTAATGTGCTCAGCACCACTTCATTCCTTCTTGCTGTTGATTTAACCATCTTTGCCCTTGGCACACCCATACCAAATCTCCACCAGTTCCTTCAGCCTGCAATATCAGCAGTATCTTCCTGGGCCACTAACCATGGCTTCCACTTTTCTACCTCCAAATCTTCCTCCATCCTTTTCTCTCGCACACGTGTAGGCCCCCACCTCCACTCTTCTTCTATGGCACTCCACTCCAATACCATTCCTCTGACAAATTCCTTGGTGTTATTTTTGACTCCATATTGCCTTAGCGAGACCATATCTTTTACATTAAAGAAAAAGCTTGCTGCTAGCTCCCAATCTTACAAACTCCATCCCATATATCCTGGGGCTCAGATCACAAAACTCTACTCCATCTTCATGTTAATTCGATCCTCTCCACTCTCAACTATGGATGCCATATCTACTCCTCTGCCTCAACCTCCCTTCTTGCTCATCTTGATATAATCTACCACTGCGATCTTCGCTTAGCCCTCTCCAGTTGACAGCCTGTACCTGAATGAGGCATGCCATCGCTCTTTTGATGTCGTACCCTTCTCTCTCTCCGATGCTACGGTCGATTTCACCAACTTTCATTCACCAATCTAACTATCCCACGATCCCTGTTCCCTACCTTTGCTTCTTCTCCACCTTTACCTACTCCTTTCTCCATTCGCATGGATACCCTCCTCTCCCATTCCTCCTTTCCCCAACTCCGATGTCTTCCGTTTTCTGTCCATTCCATTCCTCCATGGCTTATATCTAACCTCCATATTTGCTCCTCTGTTTTCCCTGACCCACCAAAATCAGATATCCCCCTTCTATCCTTCTCACCCATTTCCTTGGTCATGTCTCCATTCATTTCTCCACTATTCATATTTACACTAATGGCTTCAAATCCACCTCCAGTGCTGGTTTGCAGTAATCTTCCCAACTTGCACTTTCAAATACCCCCTCCCTCCTGAATCCAGTGTCCTTACTACAGAACTGTATGCACTCCTTTTTGCCTTAAACACTTATACTCACTCCCTTCTTCCTCTTTCACTATTTTTACTGACTCCACGACTCATTAACTCTCATAAAGTCTATGCACTCGACCAATCCCCACGTCTGTAAGATCCAGAACTGGTTGTTCTACCTGTCCACACGCCATAAATCTATCAGATTTTGCTGGGTGCCCATGTTGGAATCCCTGGCAAGGAACAGGCAGATACTCTAGCACGCTACATTGCTATATCCAAATCACACCAACCACATTTCTCACGTATTCCACCCACGGATTATAACCCCCACTTTAAGACCTTCCTGCAATCTGGTCAAGTCTCGCACTAATAATTTACATACTGTAAAACTAACTATCAGTTTCCTCCTGATCAGCTCCATTCCATCAGATGGGAGATGGCTTTTGCCCACTTACATATTGGCCACACCTGTCTAACACACTCCTGTCTGATGTCACATTCTGATCCTCCCCTAGGTTCCTATGTAATGTCCCTCTTTCAGTTCCACGCATTCTGTTGTCCTGTCTACGCTTTGATGCAGCCCATACCTCTGCTTTCCCCCACTTATCCTCCCTTCACCAACCTCCCAACCTATCAGACATCCTTACAGAATCTCACACTTTCTGCTTTGACAAACAGTTCTCCTTCCTCAGATGTATACATATCCTTCGCTTGATCTAATCCCCTTACTTAACCCTACTTTAACCCAAAGACTCAACTCCTTTACCCATATTTAATCATTTCAATATTAATCTAGATGATGTATAACAACTAACCGCCTTTCACTACCCTTTACTGTACCTCCCTCTAGTTCTGCATGACCTTAGATATCTAGCACATTTATTTTGCTTTTAACCATTAACCATTCCTATCTACTTATTCTAATTGTTAACTCATTTTTACCTTTTTCACCACAGTATTATTTCATAATTCTATATAACCTTATTCTAGCATATTTATTTGTTTTAATCATTAACCCTTCAAGGAACCCACAAACATTGCCTTATGAACCAAAAAACTCCCTTACTTCACTTCCAAGTATCATCCTATCGCTGTATTTTGAATATACCGACAATGACGTTAGATGTTGACACATCAGAAAATTTTCAATAAATAAATAAATAAATACCTCATTCATCTATCTGTCCACTTATCGTAATTGTTAACTCATTTTTATGCTTTTTGCCAAAATTCTTTGTCATAGTGCTATATGATCTTTGAAGTCCAACACATTTACTTGTTTTAACCACTAACCATTATATGACCTTTAATGTCTGGCACATATGTTTTAACCATAGCCATTCTGGGAACCCACAAACATCACTTTAACCAAAAAACTTCCATACCTGGGGGCTTTCCTCCCCCCAAGCCCCACCCCTATCCCTATATTTTAAATATGCTACTAATGGCCTTAGTGTTGACATGGTAGCTAATTTTCAATATATAAAATAAATCTTAATAACCACTGATAACAGATGTCCTCCCTCCATTCCAGTGTAAAATTAAAAGGCACACTGGTGTAAAGTGTGATTACTGAAGTCCATTAATCTCTTACATCCTTGCACTACACATATATTCTTAAATTTTTTATTTGATATTAATTTTCCATGGGAAAAGTGAATTTGTATTTAAGGCTTCAGTGTCAAAAGTATGTAGTAGTCAAGTCAGTGAATCAAGAGGAGGATTAATACTGAAAGTTGTCGTATTATTGTAATAGCTTTGACACTGTTGAAACATAGCATTGTGTCCACATTAATACTGAAGGATATTATTGAACTGCTGCTGAAGAAAAATAGATATGTGATATATATATTTTTTTACCTAACATTATTTTAGAATATTATTATCATGAAGATTCACTTGCAAAATGACCAACTGTAGATCTAGGAAAATGATTAGGGGTTACCATTTATATGAGCTCCCTATTATGGGATTTGCTTCATTAGTTATATTTCCCTGTATGCCCTCTTGAGTGCAACCCCTGTACACCCCCATCCCCAACTCAGAGGAAGCCATTTGGTGAAGTCAAAAATCACAAAAGGTTCTCTTTTGTACTTTATTATTATAATACAATGATATTTTTATTATGCAATTCAGATTTTGTTTAAAAAATAGCAATTACATGGTGCAGTGGACACTTCTGTACCATCAAATCAAACTATTGAGAAAAGGATGATCTTTCAAATCAATGTGTAGGATTATAACCCTTAGGTTTTTGCCCATTCGTTGCTGCGAAGTTCCACTCTTCTTATCTTACCACTGATGGTCTTTGGGAGTGTCTCCACAAATTCTATCTGCAATTTGGAAAACAGATTATGTTAGACAACTTCAGTGCATGCAAAAGTTATCATATCAAAGGGACAATAGATATATATACATTGTATGGCTGCTTCAAGAAAGAACATCATCTTTATATACTTGGAATTAAGAGAATTTCCTGCAAAGTTTCAATCTGATGCTGAAAGTATAAAAATGAAAAAGAATGTTTGATGCTCCCTAATTAACCTGCTGATACATGTATATACACATTATCCTTTGTCATCGTTTTTTTATTTATTATTATTATTATTATTATTATTATTATTATTTGTTTAAATAGAGATGGCTCCAAAAGTGCTCAGCTTTTTACACCTTTCCTTGATATTTCAGTAAGAAAAGTTTTCACGGTTATTGATATTAATGTTGTTATAACAGAATTGGCAATGATGATAATATTAAGATTAATAAGGACTATAATAGTAATACTTTTTTTTTAAATTCTCCATCTGAGAAGCTATCTCAGAGTAAACAAACTTAATAAAATCAAATTGAACTGGATAAAGCATGTACTCAATGCCAATAATATCCATAAATGCTACTAAAATCAGATATAAGTAAATTTGACCTAAAATTTAACCAATTCTATAATTTAAATGCATTAATTAGTCATTTACTTTTATAGTCCCATGCTTTTCTATTTCCACTTTTAGTCAACACATAATTGTGAAAATGAAAATGTCTCAAGAAATTTTGAATTCATTCATGTTATTCTAATGATCATCTTCCTTGGCTGGTTTAAATTTCCTCTGAATGTTTGAGTAAGTTCTGTGCTTCCTGAATTAAGGAACCTGTAACTGCTAAAATAATTACTTTTCTAGGGTACTTGTAAGGTGCTGTATTCTGCTTCACATAGTTCTGCAGTTCAACAATCAGGTCTTCGTGTTTGTGGTTCTTGTAGTTGTCAGCCAGAACAACAAATGCCTTCACAACTTCTCCACGGAGACTGTCAGGTGAGGAGACCACTGCCGACTCCACCACAGCTGGATGCTCGATTAAGACAGACTCCACTTCAAAAGGTCCAATTCTGTACCTGTGAATGTCATATAATGTGAGTTTCCAATACTTGATAACCAATCCAAATGCACCCAATCTTTATCTGCTTAAATTTCCAGGAAGTATTGAAAGTCTAGAATGACATACCCTGAAGAGATTATGACATCATCAGCACGGCTAACAAACCAGAAGTAGTTGTCCTCATCATAGTAAGCCTTGTCACCAGTTATATAATAATCACCTAAAAACACTTTTGATGTTTGCTTCTTGTTGGACAGGTATCCTGTAATGAACAGGAATAAAAGGGAGTAGAAGGAGACTAACGGCTTTGAAAGATCATAAATAATTAGAATTTCTTACATCTCAGACTGATAAAAGAGGAAATCAAAAACATTATACTTACCATTGAAAAGTCCAATTGGTTTCCCCTCTTTCAAGGAGACAGCCAAGTACCCTTCCTTGTGAGGTTCCAATTCATTCAGATCATCATCAATTACCTGCACATAAAGTACACTTTGCAATGAAGGGTCAATCTAATTTGGGAAAATAATTATTATCTGGTGGGAAAAGTGTTCCTGTTCTTTTCATAATGAAAGTAAAGATAAAGCAATATTTTCAGTAATAAAAACAAGTTGAATACAATACAACCTTGATCAATAGATACTGTATAACACTGCACTAACAAATCATTAAGTAAACAGGTTTTGGGTCACGAAAAATGTGTGAATCCCTATATTTTTGCAGGGCATCATAATTACATTTATCTTACTAGTATATGTATACATAATCAACAGATAACAGTGTACTGCCATTTTTCAGTATTCTTTATTTTGTTCTTATTCCAGTGATATATATTCTTGTTTACTACATGATCATTACTGCATAAAATGTCAAAATCTGATAACCTGATATTTTACAATAACTTTTTTCTTGCATTTACTTGCCTTTAAATTGTAGCCTGGTGCTGGTTTTCCCATGGAACCTGGACGGTAATCTATGCCTTTGTACATGCAGCACAGCAGTGTTGTTTCTGTCTGCCCATATCCTTCATAAATCCTCAAACCTAAAATATGAGAACGTTTCCTATCAGGCAAACTGAATATCATTCACAATCTCTCAGAAGCTTCCCAATAATTTTTCTGGTTATAGAAAAATGTACTTTCACATACCTAAAGGAAATAGGTTAATCTATTGGAAAAAAAGGTGTCAAATTTAGTCTACAGCCAAGAATATGCTTTATCTTTCTCCATAAGCTCAAAAACAAGACTAGACTGATATGTATCTCTTCTTTGGCATTTTGTTAAAAAGGTAGCCCCATTGTAAGGTAGATCTTTGCAGTGCTCACCCACCGAACACCTTAGATGGCAATAAACTGACTTGTAAAGAATAAAACTGACTACATTTTGGCAGTGCAACCATATACAGCCCAAAGACAGAATGAAGACCAATATTTGCAAATGATTTATATTTCTCTCTCACTCATTCACTCACTCTAATGCATGCACACTTGCTCGCTTCCTCACTCCCTCACCCACAAAAAACTAAACACAATACAACACACACACACACACGCACATATATACATATACAAACATATATAAATGCACACATGCATGCGCACGTGTGCACGTGCACACACACACACACACACACACACACACACACACACACACACACACACACACACACACACACACACACACACACACACACACACACACACACACACACACACACACACACACACACACACACACACACACACACACATACACACACAAAAAAATATATATAGGGAACTACTCAAGGGAACCTAAAAGCTTAGCTACACCAAAGATCATAGTAACGTGAATAGAAGTTATCCAATTGCTTTGTGAGACAATTATTTAAAGAAAATAATGTTAATTTCATCCAGTCCTTCTTTTTAACTAATTAGGTACATGTACTGTTGCTGAATATAGATGGCTCTGTAAGTGCTCAGCCATCAAGGAGTTAATTAATAGGTCCTATGTGACCTAACCGGATTTCTTGAATTATCAGGATTTTTTTAATGCTATAATATCAATGCTATTATTATTATTATTATTATTATTATTATTATTATTATTATTATTGACATTATAATTATGCTCTTACAATACAATAAATAAAAAAACAATCTTTCCAAGCATCAAGGACTAGTAATTGAATCTTTGGTGACTAAGTACTTTTGGAGGCATCTATTTGTATACAAAATTAATAAACTAAAAGTGGCATATACATCATACCATCCCAGCCCAATGGGTTAAGCTATCCTGTACCACAACATAATCATAATGCTTGCTTTTTCAATCATTATGAAGCACAGAATAATACATTTTACTAGATTTATTACTATCATGATGTTTAAAAGCGAAAATTATGAGAATATATACCTGTAATTTTCGTCCATGTTTCCATTATTTCTGGATTAAGGGGTTCACCTGCACTGACACAATGCCTCAGAGAATGAAATGGATATTGTGCAAGACCACACTGTACCATGGCTCTATAGGCAGTTGGAGGAGCACATAAGACACTCACTGGATACTTATTTAAAATATGTAAGACTTCTTCTGCATCAAATTTTGCTTTCTGTTAAAAAAGATAAGAATTAAGGTCAGTCTAACTTTACATGATTCTTTGGTAAAAAGTCAATATGGGTGAGAAATACACAAAGAAAGCTGCAACTTCTATATCAGATAAGAGTTACATTATATATACATCTAATGGTCACTAATACTTCATGATCTTACAATTTTTTCTCATAGCTTCCATTAACAATATAAGTCATAGCCTATAATATAGTTACCAGAAACAGAACTGAAAACTTTTTAGTTTATTTTTAACATAAAAAGAGTACTCTAACCACCTGATGAATGAATGCTGTTGCACCAGCAAGGAAAGGTGCATAAAGGCTTGACCAAGCAGCCTTTGCCCAGCCTGTGTCTGATATATTCCACATCAGATCATTTTCATTCACTTCTAGCCAGTACCTGGAAGGTTTTGGAAATTTGCAAAGATCAAATATATTTTGACTGCTTCTTGTTGAGATTTGTTTATTGTAAGTTTCTTGGCTACTATTAAAGATCTGTTGAAGTAAAGGTCATTGGTCTTGCACTGAGTTTATATACCTGCATGAAAAAAGACTAACAAACAGAAACAAAATTATACACAAATAACAAGAACTGTTAAATATGTAATGCAATATAATATACTAGATGCTTCAGAATAGAGATTCCCCAATTCCTTGTTTAGGAGATGGAGACTGAGCCCCTGCCTTGGACCTCAGCTTTTACCTCAACTAATTTTGTATGTTCTTTTCTTCTCCCCCTTTCCTGTTCCTTCTCTTCTTCATCCCCTTCTTCTGTCCACTCATCCTAATTGTTAACTCATTTTTGCCCTTTTTGCCACAATAATTTATCATACTGCTATATCTAGCACATTTATTTGTTTTAACCAAGCCACTAAATCATTCATATCAGAGAGAATACTGCTAAATTAATGACACTATTTTTGATAGTCAACTTCCCAACCACTTACAACAGTATTCTTCATACTTCGTATTTTCAAAGTCACTGCAAAGAAGTCATTCTCATGAGACTGTACATAAGCTTACACATTTATCTAACATCTCATACTTTATTATACTGTAGTACAAATAAGACATGGTGGCTATATACACAGTATGCCATGGTATTCTCCTAAGAAAATGTCTAGTACTATGACAAATCTCTATCTCAGTAATTTCAACAAGGCAGCCACACTTCTTAGAAACTTGAACTCTCCAAAAAAAAAAAAAAAAAAAATCAGTAACCTCATTCATAAGTTCTAAAATGAAATGTCACCATGCTGCCTTACAAGCTATCCAGTATAAAGAAAGAAATACACATGAAAAACATATGTATCAAATTAGAAAGATTATAACTTACTTTGTTGTTATTTTTTGACCAATGCCATAACTAGCTTGTGTATGTGTTACCATTTTTGGCTTGCCAGTTGTTCCTGAGGTGAAAAAAAGCTGAGCAATGTCCTCTCCCCTGCTCTTAATGCATGGTGTTTTTGTTTTACCTTCCACTGTCTTTATCAAATCATCATACGAAATCCAGCCAGGTCTGAAGGAGAAGAATGAGTCATGAATGGGAATAAGACAATTATAATTTTAATCATAGAGTATGCTGTGCAAAAATGCAAAATTAATTCTTGATAGCAATTTAGAAGTCTACAGATAACATACATAATA